>NW_020526023.1:0-37500 GCF_003368295.1 Carassius auratus | reverse complement strand
GTCTAATATTCAAAGATATTTTATAGTGCGTGCACATTAAAACACATAAAAAAATAAAATAAAATAAAAACCCTGATTTCTTACGAACGCTCTCGCTCACTCAGGGGAAGGTGAGCTCAGTAACTCGTTTTGAAGCTATGTGTATCGTGTCTAAATAAATGATGAAGAAAGCTGAGAGCAGAAGGATGAAGTTCAACAGAAAGCCAACCACGTTTGTCTCTCTCTGACAAGACATTAAATTCCTAATTCCTGTAACACACTTTAAAATGTGTGTTTCTCGTGACTGTAAAAACAGTGTGCAGAAATGAATCTCTTTCTTTAAATGCATAATCTATTAATGGAGGAAGTTTTGGGTCACTATTCAAATCCCATACTTGTATTTATGCCATTTACATATGTTATTTACAGATCCCTTTAATATTACTCTAGAACATGGAAAATAGTTACTTTGATAATAATTATAATAATGATACAAATAGTGTCCAAACTTTTATGAAGCAATGAAAAATCCTTGAGCAAACTACTCCCAGATCATTTGAGAAATGACACAAAGACAGACACAGTTATTTTATATTCAGCCATTCTCACTAAACGCAGATGATTTAAGTTGTTTAATAAGCACTGCTTCTGTCCCTCTCATACATCAAACCATTGCTCAGCACTTACACAATTTTAACTGTCAAGAGGATTCAACTGTTCTGCAAGAACTAACATCTACTCTCTGCAAGTCAAATCATTGTTCAGCTTCATTTGGTGATCCTGGGACACTTTCAGCTGCTTGGAAGTGAAAGACGTACTACAAATGTAGATATTGTAGAAACTATAGAATATGTGCTCGACCCCCAGAACAGAAACTCTTTTCAGTACATCTCTAAACTTAAATATTTACAGCAGATCCTACGTTGTCAAATATTTTTGGGAAAAGCAATCAACTGCTCCCCCCTCATTTACTTGTTAATCATATTAATGTTTCAGTACATTACAATCATTATATCATGGCTAAGATGCAAAATGAGATAAAAATACAAAATTGGACTTCATAATAATGCATTGTGTGTGTTTGTGCTCTCACTTAGAGCCTTGAGGTGAAAAAAGAGCTAAAAAGCTAAAAAGAGAGTGTCTCCTAAAATACCCTATGGTGTACCTCGGGAAGATGTGGACCATCAAATCAAGGAGTATCTGCTCAGGAGTTTTGCATTAATCACTTAAAGGGCTAGTTCACCCCAAAATGAAATTATACTTAATTACTCTTTTTTCCAATTCCTCATGTTGTCCCGTACCCATAAGACTTTCTTGATGACAGAATGTTGTCGGATTTCCTTCAATAGTCTGTCTTTGTGCTTCAGAAAGTTCATGAAAATATCAGATAACTAATTCATAAGAACAGATTTAATTTAGTCATTACTTGCATGTAAAGATTGATCAGAAGCTAAACCTAACTTGAATAACACACAAGATCCAACCTCTTCTGTGCTGCATAACACACGAGAATGAACCTCATTGATTACGCCAATGTTTGAGCTTCCAGAAGATGTGTGTTGTGTGTTATTCACACTCAGTTCAGCTTCTTGTGTCAAGTTGGTATGAAAAAAATATTTGGAGAGTTAACATTAAGTATCTGCTGGACTTTGCACGTCATTACATTTTCTTATTACTAGACCTTAATTAATTAATTAGAATTTATTTATTTTAGTTCATATATTTTGCATATAGACACATCAGTCACTGATTTCATCAAAATAAACTTTAATAACTTTAATAACAAAATAATCTTTTGTTAGGTTGTTCAGAAGGATGGAGCTGAAGCAGAGCTTCAGAGAAGCACAAGGACAGTTCGTCTTTAAGGACGATGAGGATCCCCTCCAGCCAATTATATATTACTGAAGGGGTGCAGGACCTTAATGACATGTCATTGTTCAGCCTCATCTAAATTCTAAATTTGAGAACCCAGGGGAACTCAAACACACCTTTTATTAAAGAAAATATTCATGGAGGTAGAACCCAAGAAAATGGCATCCAGAGTGTTCAGTCTGAATGTCAATCTCTAAGTACTGGAGTAATCACAGACATTTGGATACAGGATGTGTTTTATTGCATTAGATCTGGAAATCAAATATATTCCATGATTAATGGAAGGGACCAATGTTAAATGTAAGTAAACAATGAGGTCTTTTGAGGAGAATTTTCCTGTCTTTATTTATAGTAAGTCAACAAAAATATATATTCACCTACATTTAAGTAAAGTTTTATCTTGTGAATAAAGAAAATAAATTGATTTAGATGTTATGAAAAATATAGTTTGTACCGAATCAGAAATTTAACTTAATGTAATAATATTGCTTGTAACAAAATTACAGCAATTTATTTAGTTTAGTCAGTAAGTTTTTCCAAAGTAAAAATAATGATTTGGTCTCCATAAAAAACTATATTTTAACTTTGTTTCAGTGTAATTTTTAATCTTGGCCAGAATAAATAGTTTGGTTGATATGAAAAGTTTCAACCAAATGAAAATTACAGCATTTTTTTTTTTTTTTTTGTTGGTCCAAAGTTTATTTTTTTTTTTTTAATGTGGACATCTCAGCCTCCTCAAACATTAGTGAAGTATCGACCCTCATTACTGTTCTTCACCTCTTCTATCATGTTTAACAGTTGAATCACTTGAATTTTGTCTTTTGTTTCTCTGTTATTGAAAACCAGGAATCTGTCTCCACAATCACTGATCAGTTTCTTCAGTTCTGAAGAATGTTGTCTCACATAATCTTCTATGGACCAATTCTCAAGATCGTCTCCTCCAGTGAACAGAACGATGGTGAACTGAGCAGCTTTTGGACCAGAGATCTTCTTTATCAGATCTATAGTGCTCATCTCAGCCTGTGTGAATATCCCCAAACTCAACACAATGACAAACACATGAGGTCCAGGAGACGAGAGTGAAACACATTTCACAGTTTCTTCTGCTACGTGTTCATTTGACAGTGATGTGTGAAAGAGTCCTGGAGTATCAACAACAGCTACTGATCGACCATCAACTTCACCAATTCTCTTTTCACATGCAGACGTCACTGAATCGGATCACATCTGGCTTTGATCATCTCTTCCCAGAATAGTGTTTCCTGTTGAACTCTTTCCATTTCCTGTCCTTCCAATCAGTACAATCCTCAGACAAAACACCATCAGGGTAACACAAACAACTCTTAAATAATGCAATAAACATACATTAAACAACAGCAGATATAACATAAAACAATTAATGTAGATTAATGATTACAAAAACTATTAAGAAACATGATTATTTAAACAAAATACTTTCAACTGTGAGTGTCAGGGGATATCTGTTTAGTTATTGACTGTAAATTATACATTGTTTTATGATAATTTACTGTACAATGACATGAATCATCTGGTTAGATCTTTTACAGTTTTCCACTGTATGTAGTACAGAAACTTACTGTTATTTACAGTATTTTTTCCTCTGTAGCATTTTTTTTTACTATATTTTAATTAAACTTGCACAAATTTTAAACAGTATAGTCCTGACTTAAGCTCTCTGTGAAACCAGGACTAGTGTACAAAAGTAAACTTTAAGTGGACATTTTTTAGTGACACATACAATATAATTTTACAAGTATTGCTGAAAGCAGCTGTTCAAACGGTTCAAACACCAAAAGATCATTACTGTCATATTATGATAAACACTTACATCATCATCAACAGTAGTTTTGCAATAATTAGTGCAAGCTGACAGTTAATTAATCACTCAAGATAATATTAGATAGATCTAAGAGAGTTAAACTCTCCTCTATTTTCTAGACTTTGTGCAAACAGAGTCTAAATTAATAAAAAAGACACACGGAAATATATTGTAAAAAAAAACATCACTTACTGACCAGAATAACCAATAACTTGCTTCTTAACATGTAAAAACATTGAACGTATATATAATGGCACTGACTGAAACCATGAAGAGTCAGTTACATAAGGCTCATATTGCTCTGCTGGTGTGATTATCTTATGATTATTTTCCTGATTTGTGATGGTTCTTGTTCACAGAAGCGTAAAGTTGACTGCAGTCTTCCTGATCTCCGGCTTTTGCTCCTCCGATGGAAGCGTAAGTCACTTTATCATCACAGCAAACCTGTATCAACATCACAGTGACTGTTTCAACCCACAGTTATTACAGCATGAGGTTTGAGCTCAGTTCACCACACATTTATATCAGAATAAGAGAGATACAGGTCACACTGAGAGAAGGAGGACATCCATGAGAGGACAAGAAGTGTTTGCTCACCTTGTTCTTGGCTCTGTCTTTACTGACCGCAGTAACTTCAGTATAAGTCACATCATCTGTCTGCTCCTAAACACCAGTGAAAATACAGTAAATCAAGCTGTTAAAGGCCCATCCATCACTACTGTGTGAAGCAGACTCATTATTTCACACAGCTGCTACAAACAGTTAGGAGAAACAGAGTCATGTTCATCTCACCTACAGGTTTAATGAACATCTATTATATAGACATGATGTTACGATCACAGATCCTACTGTAACGCGACCAGAGTAACTCTCAAATATTCACAGACGTGATGTTATGATGACCGATCCTACTGTAACGCGACCGGAGTGACTCTACAATATTCACAGACACGATGTTATTATGACCGATCCTACTCTGACGCGATCAGAGTGACTCTCCAAGATTCACAGACGCGATGTTATGATGACCGATCCTACTGTAACGCGACCAGAGTGACTCTCCAAGATTCACAGACGCGATGTTATGATGACCGATCCTACTGTTACGCGACCAGAGTGACTCTCCAAGATTCACAGACGCGATGTTATGATGACCGATCCTACTGTAACGCGAACAGAGTGACTCTCCAATATTCACAGACGCGATGTTATGATGACCGATCCTACTGTAACGCGACCAGAGTGACTCTCCAATATTCACAGACGCGATGTTACGATGACCGATCCTACTGAAACGCGACCAGAGTGACTCTCCAATATTCACAGACGCGATGTTACGATGACCGATTCTACTGTAACACGACCAGAGTGACTCTCCAATTTTCACAGACGCGATGTTACGATGACTGGTCCTACTGTAACGCGACCAGAGTGACTCTCCAATATTCACAGACGCGATGTTACGATGACCGGTCCTACTGTAACGCGACCAGAGTGACTCTCCAATATTCACAGACGCGATGTTACGATGACCGGTCCTACTGTAACGCGACCAGAGTGACTCTCCAATATTCACAGACGCGATGTTCCGATGACCGATACTTCTGTAACGCGACCAGAGTGACTCTCCAATATTCACAGACGCTATGTTACGATCACAGATCCTACTGTAACGCGACCAGAGTGACTCTCCAATATTCACAGACGCGATGTTACGATGACCGATCCTACTGTAACGCGACCAGAGTGACTATCCAATATTCACAGACGCGTTGTTACGATGACCGATCCTACTGTAACGCGACCAGAGTGACTCTCCAATTTTCACAGACGCGATGTTACGATGACCGATCCTACTGTAACGCGACCAGAGTGACTCTCCAATATTCACAGACGCGATGTTACGATGACCGATCCTACTGTAACGCGACCAGAGTGACTCTCCAATATTCACACACACGATGTTACGATGACCGATCCTACTGTAACGCGACCAGAGTGACTCTCCAATATTCACACACGCGATGTTACGATGACCGATCCTACTGTAACGCGACCAGAGTGACTCTCCAATATTCACAGACGCGATGTTACGATGACCGATCCTACTGTAACGCGACCAGAGTGACTCTCCAATATTCACATACGCGATGTTACGATGACCGATCCTACTGTAACGCGACCAGAGTGACTCTCCAATATTCACACACGCGATGTTACGATGACCGATCCTACTGTAACGCGACCAGAGTGACTCTCCAATATTCACACACGCGATGTTACGATGACCGATCCTACTGTAACACGACCAGAGTGACTCTCCAATATTCACACACGCGATGTTACGATGACCGATCCTACTGTAACGCGACCAGAGTGACTCTCCAATATACACACACGCGATGTTACGATGACCGATCCTACTGTAACGCGACCAGAGTGACTCTCCAAGATTCACAGACGCGATGTTACGATGACCGATCCTACTGTAACGCGACCAGAGTAACTCTCCAAGATTCACAGACGCGTAGTTACGATGACCGATCCTACTGTAACGCGACCAGAGTGACTCTCCAAGATTCACAGACGCGATGTTACGATGACCGATCCTACTGTAACGCGACCAGAGTGACTCTCCAATATTCACACACGCGATGTTACGATGACCGATCCTACTGTAACGCGACCAGAGTAACTCTCCAATATTCACAGACGCGATGTTACGATGACCGATCCTACTGTAACGCGACCAGAGTGACTCTCCAATATTCACAGACGCGATGTTACGATGACCGATCCTACTGTAACGCGACCAGAGTGACTCTCCAATATTCACAGACGCGATGTTACGATGACCGATCCTACTGTATCGCGTCCAGAGTGACTCTCCAATATTCACAGACGCGATGTTACGATGACCGATACTACTGTATCGCGTCCAGAGTGACTCTCCAATATTCACAGACGCGATGTTACGATGACCGATACTACTGTAACGCGACCAGCGTGACTCTCCAATATTCACAGACGCGATGTTACGATGACCGATACTACTGTAACGTGACCAGAGTAAGTCTCCAATATTCACACACGCGATGTTATGATGACAGCAGAGTTGTGGACTTGAGTCACATTACTCAAGACTTGACTTAGACAGTGCACTCTCATGACTGTAACTATATTTCCGTTTTGCACTCCTCTCCATGACAGCATCACATTTGAATCATTTGTTGTTATCAATATTTGTTAAAGGAATATATTATGTATCAACATAAAATAATATAGTTACAACACATTTATTCATTCCTTCCGTCTATTAAATCCATTCACTGATGGATTCTTATTGTTATTAAGGATTTGTAGCCGATACATTATAACTATTGGATATATTTATCTTTCAGCTTCTTCAAAACTATGTCTAGTTCAGTAGACCTATGCCAAAAGGTGGCGATAAATTAGCATCTGGTTTACATATTGGCAAGTTATAAATTTGACTTAAATGATTCATTAAAATCACTGAATTATTTAAAAATGAAACGGTGAACATTAAATAAATTAGTAATTCACTTAGGCCTACGATTTGTTCACAAGCAGTGATTCATTCCTCCACGAACCACCACTAATTATTATATATTTATTCTTATGATACTTAATTATACTTACTATTGACTATTAATGACATGAAATGAACTGTAGTAATGAATACAGAGATGATAATTTGGAAAAAAAACAGAACTAATGACTTGTTTAGGACTTGTAGCATAAAGATGAGGACTTACATCTCGACTTGGACTTGTCCGTCTTGACTCTAGACTTGAATGCAAAGACTCAAAATTTACTTGTGACTCACAAAACAATGAGTTGTTCCCAGCTCTGGATGATGGATCCTATCGTAACATGACAGAGTAACTGTCAAATATACACAGATATGAAAATATACACAAATCACTGAAGATGAATCATATTGTTCAGCAGGAGTAGGATGAATGGAAATGTTTGATTGTGTCACTGTTTCCATTCTGTTTATTTCTATCGCCGAGCTTTAGAGCAGAAACAGTAGAAATATTCTTGTCATGATCTAATGTGAGTAATAATAGTATGATATTTCAGAATCAGACCTCTGTGGAGCTCATGAAACACTAACAGCTCATGATCAACCTACAAAACTCACCACAGAGTCATCAGTTGCTCTTCTGACAGCTGAAATATAATGAGATGGGAACAGTTACGAACACTCAATACAGTCTCTAAAGCAGATGACAAGTGATTTCTGAAAGAGTCCAGAAGACTCTAGTACTACAGAATACACACATTAGTTTACCTCTCTTTAATACTGAGTAAGATGTTCTGGACTGAACTCTAGAAACTCACCGGATCTTTTTTTATGCATCATCAGCCAAAGAATCAGAGCAAGAAGGAGAAGAATGAATGAAGTGCCGGCAACAATCATAATCACTGAGAGAGAGACGATACAGAGAGACACAATCAGCATTACTGTGTTTAACCAGATATAGACAGATGGCTGATCCAAATAAAATGATAAATAGTTAATTTGATTCTAAAACATGTGAGTGTTAAAAGCAGCAATCCTCAAAACAACTTATTATACTGACTACAGCTGAAATATACAGCTAAAATAAAACACTGTTTATCACTGCACTGCTATTAACACATCTATATTGACTGCATGAAGCAACAGACACAACAGTCATCATCTACAACCAGACAATGAGCTCTACTCTTCAGCTCAGTTATAACCATAAATCTTCAACAGGAACTCTTCAAAAAGTCTAAAATAACTTATCATTGACTTTCAAAATCTATAATGTAACACTTCATTTTCATTGCTTTATTTCAGTGAAACTACTCTTTTATGTTAAGTGATTACATGCATTTAAACTGGGCACAAGGCAATTCAGTAAAATGACAGAGAAAGTTAATTTGACGGTACCTTGTATAGTAATCCCTGCTGTCCCTGAATCAGCTTGAGCTGTGAAAGATGAATGTTAGTTCAGATGCTTCAAACTATAAAACCGTGGTTTCTTTGAAGTATTTTTCTATACCATATCTTGTAAAAAAAATTTAATCATCCAAAACTACAATTATGTATTCTACAAAAGTAGTATGTTTTCAAAAGGAATTGCTAAAATTGTTATTTTCAATTACGTTTTTCATACGTTGACGCATTAATTTTGACATCATCCAAACCCAGTTTCAAATCTTGCATAACCGTTTGTGTTTTCACTTTTGCGAACGCACAGTGACTGCCAAGCAAAGTGTCACAATATGCTGTCCAGAAGAAACATGGAGCCAAGGATAAGAGAAAGAAGAATTTATTAATCCAACACAGGGTATATATCCAACATGGAACACTGAAGAAGACACACGTATGTGGTTTGTAGACCCGACAAAACTGATCTAAAAAGGAAAACGCTTATAAAAACAGGATAATTGGGGTAACAGGTGTAAGGAACATCTAAAGATGAAGATTTGGAGCCAGAGCGAAAGAGGACTGAGGTGGAGCTGAGGGGATGAAGGAGCCTGATGGAGCAGGAGGGGCAGAGGGATTAGGCGAAGCCAGAGGAGTGGAGACCCCGAGGTGTAGGATGGTCGTGGGGAGTCGGGTGGAGCTTGTGGACTGCTGGGCCACGGCGGAGAGGAGGGAGATAGAAGCTATGGTGGAGCCAAGAGGTCAATGGCCCGAGGCAGAATCCAGGCCTCGGAGGCTGGAGGCGGAGGTGAAGGAAACTCCACCATAGCGACCCTGGAGGATGGCAGTCTCGCAAAGCTTGCACCGCAAAGATGGTGGGCTAGAAGAGGGGCTGCTAGACGACAGTGGTGGAGGGGAACTGGAGAACAGGCACTGGAGAATAGAAAGCCCCCTCAGGGCTGGACGAGGAAACCAAGGACGGAGGAGGGCTGGAGGCGGAGGTGAGGGAGACAGGAGCAGGTGGGAGGGCAGGCATTTTGGAGGATTCTTTATTGGAACAAGCACTGGAGTAATCTCTGGGGCTGGAGGCGACACTGGAGAGAGCTCTGAGACTGGAGCCGAAATTGGAGTGAGCACCGGAGCTTGAGCCGACACTGGAGTGCTTCCTGGGCTTCACTGGGGAACAGGCACTGGAAGATAGGAAGCCCCCTTAGGGCTGGACGAGGAAACCAAAGATGAAGGAGTGCTGGACGTTGAAGAGAGGAGAGGGGGCAGTTCGTCCTCCAGTTCAGATTCCTACACCAAAAAAAAATCCACCTCCTCATTTTGGCCCTTTTGGCATTTCATATTCTGCTCACCCTCAGCCGTGATGCAGGTGGTGGAGCTCCACTCCGCACTCACACAGTCCGTGGCTTGCTCTCTCGTGGTGGCACTGTCGCTGGCTCTCATACCTGGTCTGACAGGTTACACTCTGGCTTTCCGTCATTTGTGATTGTGGGCTGGGCTCTGGGTCGGTAGTGGATCCAGCGAGATCCTCCTCAGGGCAGATAGTAAGTGGTGAGTCCATTCCACAAAGGCAGAGAATTTCTCCCGAGGACCATCTTCGGATGACAATGCTCTGCACTCTGTGTTCAGGCTGGCATTATAGAAAGTACAGAGTGCATCATCCTAGTAGCTGGTGACATTAGCTAGCAGTAGGAACTGTCTCTTATGTTCCTCGAGAGCACGACCTTTCTGCTCTGGCAGAAAGTAAATGGAGGGGAGACACACAATTTAATTTTTTTAGGTTGGGTCTTCTGTCACAATATGTGACGGAAGGAACACGGAGCCGAGGGTAAGTGAAAGAGTATTTCCAACATGGAGGAAGACACACGTATGTGGTTTGTAGACCCGACAAAACAACTTAAAGGACAAGGCTTGTAAAGACAGGATAACTGGGGAAAAACAGGTGCAATGAATAATTAAATTAACAGGGACACGGAACACATGATGAGGGAAAACTAAACACACCCATGAACTATTGAAACCAAACTCGGAAGAAACTGGGTTACAGGGGCAAAAAGACACAAAGTGTCCAGGGCTGTGTCACAAAGTTAATTTGCAACTGAAATTTACCTTGTCTTACAAGTGAGACTGTCATATTTTAAGTGAAAGTGACAGGACATACAGTCAAGTATGGTCACCCATACTCAGAGTGCTCTGCATTTAACCCATTCACAGTGCACAGCAGTGATCACACACACCGTGAACACACACCTGGAGCAGTATTAAAAACAGTATTAATTACCGCATCTGCTTTTTCACTCTCTCTGTGTCACGCATGTAACCTGCCCAAAAAAATGGAATCACAATTCCTTTTGCATTTTAATTTCTGATGCCTGACACGGATACCTGTCAATCAGTGACAGGGGTGGGACTAAACCAGGGGTGTGTTTGTATTGGGAGGTGATGTCACACACAGACGGTTGTGCAGGAAGTACACAAAATTTGCTGTCAAGTCACAATCCCTTCATTATTCCCAGCAGCAGGTTCTGGACTGCTCGACTGCAGTTCATTAGTTTGCAGCAGAGCTCTGAGTTTCTTCTGTCAGACTGAAAGAAGCTTTTGCTCCTCGGTTTGTTCTGCTTCAGTGACACTAACAGTTCTTAATGATACTGACATTATGAGACTCTAAAACTGATAATGAGATGTTTTCTCACCTGAACTCTTGACAGTGTATGTGACTGAGGTCTTGACTTGATCTCTCTCAGTAACTTCACATCTCCACTCTCTGTTGTGATCTTCATTCAGGAGTGTTTTATTCAGAGAGATCATACACTGATCTGATGAGGATGATATCTGATATCTGGAGTCTGATTTAACACCAGCCTGATTCACCCAGAACAGATCAATTCTCTCAGAACGGATCCAATCATCACAAGAGACTCGAGGATATGAATACAGCCGACAGAAGAGAGACACAGAGAGACCTGCACTGATCTCAGTGTGTGAGGATGAGACTGAAACACAGAATAACACACACATCACACACTCTTCAATCATCATCAGAGATTAAATCAAGAATCTGCCCTTTTTAAATTGACCACACAATCATAAATTACCATGAAGAACATGCAGATAAACACCAGCATCAGGTCTTAGTCGTGGTCCACCAACACCAGTCCATTGTTGACAGATGTAAGATCCATGATCTTCTGTTGAGATGTTCCTGATGTTCAGAGAGCAGTCAGACCCCAGACTCAGTCTCTCATGTCTCTCTGTGTCTTTCTTCTTTCTCCCTAAACCAATCAGTTCAACTGCTGTTGAATGACTGAATCTGTTATTATAGATCCATGTAGTTGATGTACAGTCCTGAAGAGTATTATTACAGGGCAGACGGACATCTTCACCAGAACTGATGAACACATGAACATCATCCACTCCACTGACACCTGAAACACAAGAACATCTGATCATCATGTTATATATCAATAAATTAATGTTATATATTAATAAATAAAAACATAAAACACACCAACATAAAAATCTGAATATTCAAAACATTATATTTTTTTCCTGAACAGCACACTCCAGATTAAACTATTGTTTTTTTATCAGAGAGCTGTTTGAATCTCAAACACTATGTTCAGGAATAATTCAGTGTGTTCTGTGTGTAACGACGAGACTCTGAGAGCACAACGGGAATATGGGCAAGAATAAACTGATCATCGTTCTCAGACTGATTCCACTGAGTGTCTTGAAGAGAAAACACAGATTTCTTTACCTGTGAGAAGTGAAGAGAGAAAGATCAGTCCCAGCAGACACAGATGACACTCATCAGACATTTTCTCTTTCTCTCAGTCTTTCTCTTCATTATACTGTATGATAAACTCTTTCTTTGAATACTATCAGCTCTTCCTGTGTTTGTTCACTTCCTCTGATCTACAGACTGAGTGTTAAAAAAATCTGCTCGAGTTGCACTATATTCCAGTACGTAATGGAGAAGTGTTGTCTCACATTTGTGTGAAAAGTGTTCTTCAGTGTCAGCCACACGAGCTCAACCCATGTATGGTCTGAGTCCAGCGTACTGACCTCATTTCTGCACACAAGTGCCTTTCTGTTAGTTTCACTTCTCTCTTTTAGCAGTTTCCAACATGCTGTTAAAACTTAGAAATAACATTACATTATTTCTGATAAAACTGGTTTCTTACTGAGAAGATTTCCACATCAATTCTTGTTCACACATAAATCAGTTGCATGTGAACTTTCTAGAATAGCATTTAGAGACTATAAAATACATATATTGTTGGATATGTGTGCTGTGACACAGGCAAAGTTGCCATTTAAAGCACTTGAGAAATGCTTTTCCAATGTATAATGGACATTTTTTAAAGATTATGATGATGTATTTCCTGCAAAGGTTTTATTTTAATTTATTTTTTTAAGCTACTGTGCAAGTGTAACATCTAAAGGCTGTAATTTAAAGTGACATCTTGTTACCCTTTTGTTACGTGTAGTGTAACATCTGCGGGCTTTAATTTAATGTGAGACCTTGTTATATAACCTCTTGTTACATATAAGTGTAACATTCATTTTAGTTATGCTACAATAGCTATGTTTTAAAGCTATTAACAGTGAACTGTATTAAATAGTTAAATGTAAGGTCGAAAGACCACAAGTTAACAAAGATATATTTTTATTATTTAAAAAAAAAAAAACTGATATAACAGTATAACAGATCTTTTACAAAAGCAAAATGCAGAAAAAAACTAATTTGCAACCACTGATACAAAATACAAAAAAATAAACAGTAAACACACACACAAAATCATGTCCTAAATGTATTTGTAAAAGGTATACTGTCTGTTTTTCTTTCCGCTTTGGGCAGGAGTCAGCACATTTCTGGAGATCTTTTGCAGTACTTGCAATGTTGTCCCTGCAGAATATGAGGGAGCAGAAAAGTCCTCCCCCTCTGATGCAGTTTTCACCAAAAAAAAAAAAAAAAAAAAAAAAAAAAAACGGTTAAAACTTGTTGAGTTTGCATAATGTAAGGAAGTGCTGCACAAAGCTTATATTTAACCAAATATAATATTATATATCGACTTCTGTGAGGACTCTGTTCCACAGCAATGTTTCAAGGCAAATCTGTTGCTGAGTTGCCAACACTGTGATATGGTGAAGCTATACATAATAAAATAACAAAGGGCTACAAAACTTACACAGGTAACTGGAAAATAACAAAGAAAAACTTCATAGTAAAACAAAATAGAGAATATGCAACAGTTAGTAGGTGACAAACTCACCTTAACCCTTGGATTTACTGTACCCTGCACCTTACGAAAATTAAACGTTTTTATTCAATAGTAAAAAAAAAAAAAAATACGTTACTATATTTAAACCTTGGGTAACACAAACAGCCTTGGTTGTGCTAAATAAAACTGTTGTTAAAACCTCTTCAGCCTTGTTGTATATTTTGCATTTTTACAGAATTAGGCATACCTCATATTATTATTATTTATTTTAATTAACACAGTGTTATTTTATTTATTCATAATTTTATGACAAACACAAAAACATATTTTCCTCATAAGTTACTCACCCTATCATCCAAGATGTTTATGTCTTTCTTTCTTCAGTTACAAAGAAATTAATTTTTTTGAGAAATATGTTCCATGATTTTTCTTAATACAGTGGACTTTTATGGTGGCCAGCAGATTAAAGATTAAAAACTTAGATTCAATGAAGGTTCAAAGGGTTCTACATGATCCTAGCTGAGGAATAAAGGTCTTATCTAGCAAAATTATTGGTAATTTTCTTAAAAAAAAAAAAAAAAAACCTTTGTGATGCGCCTGTGCATCTTCTTCCTCAGCCATGACATAGGTGGAAGTACCAACTCAGAGTCTACAAAGGCAACGTCCAAAGCATATGTCAAATGCTTTTTACTAAAAAGATAAAACAACGACTTTGGATGATTTTAAAGTTTTAAAGGAGAAAATTATATGGAATTTTTAACTACAAAGACAGAAAACTAACCGCACTCTTAAAATAATAGGGGAACGTCCACAAAAGTTATGTGAACACTGTAATGTTAAAAAAAAGCAATACCTCATGCATTTCTTGCCAGGTAGGAAGTACAAACAAGAAAGGAAAAAAATATAGAAGAACTAAGGTAAATGGACTTCAGGATCTAAATTTTATGATTTTAATAAATTGATCTTGTTAAATAAATAGTAAATTCTTCTTTGATTTTATCAGAGAGACAGAATTGATCAGTGTGAGTGGATGCTTGAGAGCTGTAACTCACCACTGACTGCTTAAGCCTGATTTATACTTCTGCATCTGACCTTTACGCTGTAGGCTAAGCATCAGTTTTCATTTCTAGTTTGTTTGTGTGGACATGCTCTGAGACTGAATGGAACGCAGACAAACAAGGATATACTTTTGACTTACAGGGATAGTTCACAAAAAAAAAAAAAAAGAAAAAAAAGAGAATGAAGATTCAAGTAAATAATAAATAAATAAATAAATGGATGAATGAAGGCATTCTGAAGTAAAGCAATGTGGTTGTGTAAGCAAAATATCCATATTTAAAACTTTATAAACTGTTATCTCTAGATTCCACTGACTGTCATACTTCTGTCAAGAGAGTGGCATTCCGGCTGATGCAGTACGTAGGCATACCATAAGCTCCGGTGAGAATATGCTTGCCTCACAAGAACCAAGTGTTGTTTACAACAAAGGAAAACATGTGTCCTCTTTGCTTATACTGAAATCCTTCAACATTTTCTTAAGAAATCTTCATTATGTGCTAATTTGTGACCGGTGTTCTGTTTTCCTCTGTCCTCTGTGCTTCTGTCAATTCTTACCGGAGTTATGCTATGCTTACACTACAGATGCTAAACATTTATGCAAACTGTCTACATGAAAAATTTACATAGGTCCATACCTCGGTGGCCTCATGGCACGCTCTCTTATTAATATATGCTCTTCTTAATATGTTTTCTTTTTTTTCTTTGATTATTCATAAGAAACATTTTATTTTAATTAATGTTTGTATTAAATGTGAACCATTCATTTATTAATTATTATTTATTCTATTGCAGTCTAATTTTGAAAATGTAAGTGTGTCTATAAAAAAATGTATGTATAAAATTGTATATTAAAAAAAGAGAGTAAAAAAAAAACATGGTTAAGGCAGGGTATTTAGTAGACTCAAATAAAATCACATAAAGTTCACAGTAATAATTTGCTCAAATACAACTTACTAGCACATTATACATTATAGTTTCTAAGCTAACATGACAGTCTGCCAATGTAAGACAGTCAGTTTCTACAAATGAAATGAATCAACATTTTAATTTAGTGCATGGTACAGTGCAGTAACATTCTGTAAAGTATTACAGTAAAACAGTAGATTTAACAATAAATTACTGGTAAATTGTAAATTCTACTGCATTTGGTCTGTAACTGTAAAAACTGAATTCCATTATAATGGATACTTCAGAGGTTCATATTTGGTTACATACAATTGCAAAATATGAATATGGCCAACTTAGTGTCATTATCTTAAGACAGACTGAAGCAAAAATTAATCACATTTTACAATGAAGCAAACAAAAGCCTCTGCTGTGAGAATATACTTTCAGACTAGATTGGGTTTCTTATGTTCTTATCAGTCAACCGAAGAGGTGGCGCTGCATAACTATGATCTTAAAATAAGTCCAACTTATGGACTATGTTCTTTTTCTGTCTCTCAGTTAGAATTTTGGGATATGTGTTCAGTTGCTAGATTTCACATACACAGTAGGTCTTTTATACACTCACTGGGCTATATACCGTGCAGTGCTAAAAGTCACAATAATGGTAATCAGTGTTCAGCTCCCTTATGTTTATGTGTGGAACACCATTTATGATTTCATGAAACTATCATCAATAATGAAGCCCAAGTGCCACCTACAGGCCTGTTATGTGTAAGCTGACGAAATGGTGATGTGAAAGGACTTTATTATATTACCATTTTTGGTATTTATGCAGCATTATGAAAGTGTCTTATGCTCATCAAGCCTGCATTTTAAATTAAAAATACAGAAAAAAATAATCATTAAATTGTACTTAATTTAAAATAATGTTTTTCTATTTTAATATTCTTTAAAATATAATTAACTTCTGTGATGCCTAACTGTATTTTCAGCATCATTACTCCAGTTTTCTGTCACATGATCCTTCAGAAATCATTCTAAAGCCCCATTCACACGTGATTAGTATTACCTGTGAACTCCAGTCATTTGTTATAATAGTGCAGGTTGTTTGTGATATTAATTCCCTGCAAATCGGTCATGTCTGTCATGTGTAACATAAAAATTCCCCCGCAAATGACTTACCATATTTTGCCGAATACTAACCTGTGATAGTATTAGACTCATGCAAATCGGCATATCTTAGCCTTGGCCAGCATCTTTCTTTCCATCTTGTGAAATCACTCAAGGTCCCCAGATAATACTAGTCCCGTGTGAATAGGGCTTAAAATGCTGGTTTATTATCAATGTTGGGAAAAGTTGCGCTGCTTATTTTTTTTTTAATATATATCTTGCAAATCAGGTTATCACAACTCGTTCCTGGGCGCTTGTTTTCTGCTAGGGATGGATGAGGACACAATCTGTTGTACTCTTCCTGGTGGTGATTTCCCTTGATCGAGCTTATTAATCTAGTCCTGTGGTTGAACAATTCAGACTTCCAAGTAGAAGTTTATGATCCACCAAAATCTCCTTGTCCAGTCCCCTCAGGAATGAGCCATGTTACGTCTGTGCTCCCTGGACCCCCTATATATATATATATATATACAGAGCAGTTCCTATTAATTCAATTCATATGTATTTGTATATATCTTTTCACAATACACATTGTTACAAAGCAGCTTAACAGAAAATCCATGTGTCTACATTACAATTTAGAGTGATCTGGTATCAGAACAAATATGCCCAAGTTTGAAGGGTTTGGATTAAACCATTTGCATATATTATGAAGCTGTGGTGCTTTGGTTCTCCTTGTGTTTTATTGGTTTCTGTAGGTCAGTCAATTTAATTCAATTCTTCAAACATAATGAACATAGGAACAGACCATCATCATCACATCATACTTGAGCTTCACATTACAGAAATGATAAATATGTAATGGAGCCTGTGAGAATTTCCACTGCTTCATGAGTCTGTCATCTATCATCGTTCAAGATTTCCCTTAGGAACCTTTTATGCTCAGAAATAGCACTGACAACATATGATCACATAAAGCAATTTATAGCTTGTATTTTATGCCATCCTTCCCTTCCCCCAGTAAAATTCATTTCTCACCTGAACTCTTGACAGTGTATGTGACTGAGGTCTTGACTTGATCTCCCTGAGTAACTTCACATCTCCACTCTCTGTTGTGATCTTCATTCAGGAGTGTTTTATTCAGAGAGATGATACAGTGATCTGATGAGGATGATATCTGATATCTGGAGTCTGATATATTCAGTTTAACACCAGCCTGATTCACCCAGAACAGATGAATTCTCTCAGAACGACCCGAATCATCACAAGAGACTTGAGGATATGAATACAGCCGACAGAAGAGAGTCACAGAGAGACCTGCACTGATCTCAGTGTGTGAGGATGAGACTGAAACACAGAATAACACACACATCACACACTCTTCAATCATCAGGAGACATTACATCAAGAATTTACCCTTTTTAAATTGAGCACATAATCATAAATTACCATGAAGAACATGCAGATAAACACCAGCATCAGGTCCTTGTTGTCTGTAATTCACATATTGTCTGCAGATGTAAGATCCATAATCTTCTGTTGAGATGTTCCTGATGTTCAGAGAGCTGTCAGACCCCAGACTCAGTCTCTCATGACTCTCTGTGTCTTTGTCTTTGTCTTTATTAATTTCCCCTAATTTAATCAGTTCAACTGCTGCTGAATCTCTGAATCTGTTATTATAGAGCCATGTAGTTGATTTACAGTCATGAAGAGTATTATTACAGGGCAGACGGACATCTTCACCAGAACTGATGAACACATGAGTCTTATTCACTCCACTGATACCTGAAACACAAGAACATTGAGAGTTATTTTATACAGGTGCATCTGAAGAAATTAGAATGTCAAAAACACATGTTGAAACACAAGAACACGTGACTGATCAGTATACTATTAATTATATTAATGTCAGCATAAAAAGCAGAAGATTCAGATCATACGGTATTTTTGTATCATTTAATACAAACAACACATATTGCATTCAGGAATAATCCAGTATGTTCTGTATGAAACACAAGAATAAACTGATCATCGTTCTCAGTCTGATCACACTGAGTGTCTTGTAGAGAAAACACAGATTTCTTTACCTGTGAGAAGTGAAGAGAAATAGATCAGTCCCAGCAGACACAGATGATTATTATCAGACATTCTCTCTGTCTCTCAGTCTTTCTCTTCAGTATATGATCTCAACTCTTTCTTTAAACACTCCAGCTTCTCCTGTATTTCTTTACTTCTTCTGATCTGACAGACTGAGTGTTTAAATGTACTAGAGTATATAGTGACGCTGTGCCAGTACGCAAGCAAGTGTTGCTTCACATTTCTCCTGTAGATATTGATGAAATATTTGATTTATTCTATAAAAGACATTTGTAGAAGTTGTTTTGATATTATGAAAGCCAGATGCATTTTGAAGGCCTCGTGGTGTAGGTGACTGTGAATGTAAAAGGATGAGCAATGTTTATGTTGCAAATAAAAAACGTTGGAAGCTGATGTGTAATATGTGTTTCTCTGGGCATGTGGAAAGGGTTAAATAAAAGGTTAATAGACCAACAAGTAAAATCACACAATTAAAGAAGAATCAAAGAGCTAAAAAAGAGCTTTCCACCTCAACAGGTTAATCTTCCCTCGAGAGCCGAGCGTTGACTGATGCTGGTGTTGTCTTGAGCTCAGGTCCTTCTGCGTTTTCTACAAACTGTCTAACCATAACCATAACCACTAGCACTGAGAAACGCTTCTTTCTCTTAGTCTGCATTTCGTCAAATAGAAATAAAATTATACAATTATTAGTGATCAAAATTGTTAGTTACTGAAAAGGTTTCCATCATCCAAGACTCATTTGTAGAATGAATTCTGAAACAGTTTTTTAAGTATATTGAAATTATTAACACGAGCATCTCAGAAGAAGCGAGTGTTTCTACACATGGATCATAATGTGCTGCTTTTCTCTCTCCAGCCCTGAGAAAACACATCAGATCTAGAATCCTTTATTAACACCACAAACTTCAGCACATCTTCCCTTCTGCCGGTGGATTCGTCATTCCTCCATCCGCTATCGCAACCGCTCGCTCCTCATGTTTCCGTTAAATGCTCATAATTGATGGATGGACATATTCCAGCTAGAATTTTTTTGTTCCAGATTGATTGATGAAATACTGGTGAAATATCAGCATTCTTGGAATATCTCGTTAGGTTGCACTTTCAAAAATATATTTATTCACTAATAGTATTATGACAAAATATATATAATGTTTGTGGTGGTGTTAAATTGAGCCCACAGTTTCCACTGCAATTAACAAAGATCTGTTGCAATTAGGAATAGCATGATTGTAATAATATCGATGCCACCCTGGGCACTTCTCTCATCTCATCACCATTTATCACAGTCTCCTGTATCTATTCCCTTCCCAAAGATGAGCTTTGACTGATACAGTCTTTTCATTGTTGTCTGTGCAAGTGAAGAATTTAAATAATGGGTCAGCCAATATTCATTATTCAATATTCAATATTCAATATTCAATATTCAATATTCAATATTCAAAATTCATTATTCATCAAGTGATTTTATTGAAGACTACCAGGATAATTATGAGTTTATTACATTAATTTACAGTATGTGCACTCACTTTATTAATCCTATGCCCTGTCCAGAGGTGGCCCTGACCAATTTGGTGCTCTAGGTAAGATTTTAGCTGGTGCCCCTTGCACAGCCAATTGACCTATCGATAAGCCCCTCCCCCTCCCTCTTTAGTTACTGTTGCCCCCTTGGACAAACAAACTGAGCTGCTCACTCTCTTACAATGACAGCCTGTCAGTGTGAAAGCCTTCTCCCACAATGTTTTTGAACAATTTTGGACATAGAAGGGCAACCAGTCAAGTGGGAATTAAATATGCCATGGAGGGATATACAAAATATAAAAATAAATATGCTGGATAACTCAAAGCCAGGGTTCACCACAATGCAAGCGAGAGAAGTCTCCATTTACAATCGTCATGATCGCAGATCACGACATCCCAGATCAACACTGTTCATGTATCGCAGAGTAAGATTAAATTAATGTACATTTAACCAGTTTAATATGGAGAGACACTGAAATTTAGACCTTTGTTTAGGTGTTGTTAACCTATATTGCACGTGAGAACAGTGTTATCATGGACACACTAACTTTAACATTATTTTTAGCCGGAGATACCTTGCTGAAACACAAGATTAATGTTTTGCTTGAGCAGATTAAAACTTTAACTTAATTGGAGTATGAGAATATTAAAATATAGTAAAATGAGTAATTGTTTTTCATTGGGATTGGGGTTGAATGCTTAGGAACAATTTGTTTTTTGCTCTGTTTTTTTTTTTTTTTTTTTTTTTTTAAGGTTAGGAAATTTAATAAAATAAATGTCATTGCTTATCCTCTCAGGATATCTGGAATCAGAATTAGTACCACAGACACATTGATTTACATTTTCGTAGCATAAACATTATCAAACCAATGTGAGCTTTGCATCCTCCAATGTTTCTCTATGGCGCTGAAACCATAGACATGAATATGCATATATATTATGCCCATGGCTGAAACCTACAGATGTCCGAGTTTTGCTCCCTGTGCAACTGATACTCAACTGCCATTGGCTCATTTGTGTTTGAGGGGAGGGACTTACCGATAGGTCAATCCCACCACCGATCATTCACACAGAAACTTCATAGCTTTATGACATGAAACAAATTACATATGAAATAAGGTGGTTGCACAATAAATAAACTGACATTAACTCATCTAGAAATTTAAATTAGAGAACTTTATCATCCAAAGGCAGCTGCATTACTAACATTTAAACCTCAAATTTCTTCATTTCGAAAATAAATTTAGGGATGTAATGATCTTAACTTTACGGCAGAATCCAAGACTGATTTTTTAAATGTATTTTAATCAAAAGAGAAGAAGTAAAGACAATATAAGTACATGAAGTATATGGTTATTTGCTTTATTAACCCTCCTATTAACTTTGGGGTCAATTTGACCCCATTCAATATTTGTGTTAGTGCCGCTAATGTCATCAAAATGGTTCCATGGGCCACTAGATATACTGTCAGCCATGTCCAAGATATAAAATCAGCATTTCATCTTTTCACCACACCATCAATTGAAAAGAATGTACTTGAAATGACAAACTTAGAGGGTAGGTGTGTGTATGGGGATGGTTGGAAAGAATTTGATGTGACTGACTTGAAAGCCTACATTGGGTTGCTTATTTTGGCAGGAGTCTACAAGGCAAAAGGAGAAGCAACAGCAAGCCTTTGGAATGCTGACACTGGAAGGGCAAAATGCAATATGCCCCTGAGGGGGCACATCCTGTAGCTTTTGGTCTCTCAACCGAGGTTGCTGAGATCATCCTTCAATCCAGAACTCCCTCCATGAGGAAACTGTACACCTTGAGGTGGAAACCTTTCACCTCCTGGTGCGAAGAATGCCAGCACGACCCAGTTATTTGCCCAGTTGGGACAGTTCTGGAGTTCCTGCAGGCCCTTCTCTCTGCAGGTTTGACCCACTCCACCCTGAGGGTCTATGTGGGGGCCATTACAGTCTACCGTGCCCCTCTTGGTGGCCATTCAGTGGGCAGACACCCTCTGGTTACATGTTTCCTCTGCAGTGCACTGAGGCTGAGGCCTCCGGCCAGAAGAAGTGGTTGATCAGGATGCTATCCTAAAACCTTGAGTCCTCTGATCTCCCCACACCATTTGGAGTCACAAAGTATGGCAGCCTCCAAGGCCTTCTTGTCAGGTCTTCTTGTCAGGTCTTCTTGTCTTGTCAGGCCTTCTTGTCTTGGACGCCCCTCACATTCATCAGATTTTATGGTTTGGATCTGCGAGCCACTTATGGCTCTTCTTTATCTTGCCTTAGCTGTGCTCCTTGTATACACACTAGGCAGGGACTTGCAAGTCTGGCGGCTGGGCATTCTCGTTCCCATAGCATTTTGGATCCAGCTCGAGTTCCTGAAGGGGAACGTCCCAGGTTACCTATGTAACCATGGTTCTCCAAAGGGAACTAGACGCTGCGTATGTCAACTTAAAAGGCTATTTAAGTAGTCAACAAAGACATAAATTACCTGAGACACAAACCTTTGTAAAAAAATAAAATTAAAAAAATAATCATATTCTTGAGGTTTAAATTACTGGGGTCAAAATGACCCCAGTGGGTAACAGATGTTTTCAGATTTGAGGGTAACAGGAGGGTTAAACTCTATTTTGATTTAAATTAGACTGTATAATTTCAAAACCCAAAGCAAAAACAGAATGGTCTGACTTTAGATTTGTGGAATTAGGCTACATAAAACAAAGCAAACAGCAGACAGGCTGAATGAAAATGTAAATTCACTCTCTGTCAGCAGGTGGCGCGTAAGGAACAGCAGTGATGCAGGTTTTTCTTGATTACCGCTGTAAACACTAAATGTGTTATTCTTAGTCAAGATGAAAGGAAAATGCCATCTAAACTGTTTCTATTAACTGATACGATGACTACAGCTGTTGAAAGAGCTTACAGGTGGTGAAGGATATAAGTATAGGCTTAAACCAAATGCCGTACCATCGATTTTCCCCACAAGGAGTCTAAACTCCCTGGATCTCGAGGGAAATCCACGCTGAGAAACTCATCCAGCAGCCGCAGCATCACGATTAGCTTTGGCATATTTACATTATAACAGGGTGGCATAGAGTTTCTCATCTCAGCCATTTGTAAGCTGTTTCAGTAGCTGTGGTCCACTAAAAACCTCAAAGGCATCAGGGCTGAAGTGGAGAGAAAAAAATCAGTCTTTAAAACGTTTTATCTCTACGTTTATGCATCTTCCCATTCTTTTCTCCTCTTCTTATCGCTAGGAAATCAGTGAAGTATTATATTGCTTCTCTTGTTGCTCTCCGACTGAAAATTACATCCAAAAACCACACAATTTGGTATCGTATCAGTATTTAATTGTCTTCAGTTGTGTTTTCTGAGTTGTGTCGCAGTAAAAAGTGTCAGGATCTCACTGAGTGCAACCATTTGACGACATCAACGCAGAATTTTTGGATTGCACTAAATGGATTACGGGTATATGGGACAGTGAAATTATTGCGCTTTGTATTTGAGCCTAGTGTGACGTGTCAGTGAGGTAACATAGTCGTTCACTTCCTCACACAAACAGGCTAATATCATCTTTCATTGTATATGTCAATGACAGAATTGAGGCTTTGAGTTTATATCTTTAAAATCATATAGTGAACAAGTTATTAAAAAAACAAGTAGTCATCCACGTTGTAACCTTCCAACTGAGAACTCTCAGAAGGACTCATCACAAATACATTTATAACGGAGGGCTTCATTGACTATTATGGAATTCACCAGACTCAGAAACACAAACCAAGTACAAACACCCAAGTAATTGCATAAATGTTTACATCAAATATGTCCCACAAAACTATCAAAACAGTGAATCAACAATTGAAGAGATGTATGCATGTTTTCTAAGTTGATATAGTGAAAAAGGACATATGGTAGCAAACTTATCTGGTCATTGTCCATACCACAGGTACGGATGACGATAGTGGATTTGTCAAACAAGAAAAGAGTAAAAAAGTTCAGTAGTTCATTTCATATTCTAGCTTCAGTCAATCCAAGACTCAGTTCAGCTTACATTGCAATAATGGTGTCCTTTTGGCCTCAAACATCTCAAATCGCAGTTGATTCAAGTCATCCAATGATGATACTGGCATGACTAATTAGAATCCATTAAGAAACAGTACAGCATAGGATGGAAGCATCAAGTAGAATAAGAAGGATAACTCCATAGATGAGGTATCTATGAGAGTCCATCTAAGTAAAAACATACAGGCTAACATTAACACCAAACATATTACTTGAAATAACGTCACCCAGCAAAACAATGATAACACTTACTTGGATGAGCTTAAAACCACAGTATCTCAATCCGGACTCTATACATAAGGTTAGCAGAAGGAGGCCATGCTTCTCTCCAACCAAACAATACTCCTACTCTACTTCTTCCTGCCTTTTATCCAGAGAAAGAGTAGTCTGGTGAGCCCCCTAGGGCATGTTAGTGGTGCTACTGCTCAAAAACCAAAGTAACTGCTCTAATGGTTGTTATAACGTGAGTGTGAACAGCTTTCAGCAGCATAACTGAGACAGAGCTGCGCTGAACTACAACAGTTATAATAAATCACTCTCAGTTTGTAAAAGAAATGATTACATGCATGAAAGTATGATTGTTCTATTTCTATTTTGCTTTTATAGTTATGAACAAACAACATCTAGTCAGGAAGCTGATTTACATTCATGTATTTCCAGTGCTTCCCCTTCCCCTTTTTTCTTCATTTTTCCACTCCTGATATGTAGTTGAGCTTCCTGATGATGAAAAACACTTTGAGCTTCAACTATCTCTTCAGTTTCACTTTCCTTTCCACCTCGGGACACAAGTAGGCATTTTAAAACTGTGGCGTAACCGCTGCCTGAGTTTTAATTACAGCTTTTAGTTTGCTTTGCTGGCGGTTCAGACACCTAAACAACCAATTACAGCTGGAAACAGCCTCGGTGGAAACACCTCTCTTCAGAATAACTGCCACTGCAAACTGATGATGGAGCACAAACTGCATGTTGTGTAATGATGAAGTATGAAAATATGATTTCAGTGTCCTCCAGTATTACGATGCAGCTTAACAATGTGGAAAACTCCAAGCCAAACTACAGCAGCACCTCCTACACAAGCTTCAACATCTCTCTCTCTCTCTCTCTCTCTCACACACACACACACACACACACACACACACACACACACACACATCAGCAGCCTCTCACGTCACTGTTTAACACTTCTTGCCACAACTGATCTGACCACAAGAAAGTCATCCTGCTATTCCATTAGATCATTGCTAAAACCTCAAAGGATTCAGAAATATCTGTGCATTTGAAATGTTTTCATATAAGTCTTTAAAATTTAGATTGCTGTCACTACAAAGATAATATACATTTCAGGGTTTATGCAAACTTATACGTAGTCTTTACATATGAATATCTGTGAATAATAATGAGAACAAATTGGACAGAAAGATTTACTTTTGGTAAATGACAACCATCGTTTTTCTCCTGATTAAAATTACATGACAATTGATGATAGACTCGTGAAGCAGTGGAAGATCTTTTATCATTTCTGTAATGTATATGTGTTTATGTGTTCATTATGTTTAAACTGAACTAACAGATCCAGCAGAAACTGAAGTCAGGATCACCTTTGCTCAGATATTTCTTTCAGATCTGGTGATTTCCCTTCATGAGCTGGTAATGTGAGGATGTTAAACTGTGAAGCAAAGCAAAGATGAAAAAATAATAAAATGATTAATTCATGATCATATTAATTCAACTTGATTGTGTTTAGTTAAAGAAATCTAATTTGATAAACCAATGATCTCCGCAAACTTCACCTTTTCTCATACCTGGGTTACAAGAGCAGATTTACCGGGTTAGGAATTATTATTGCCCAGTAATAATTAGCAAATGTAAAACAAAGTTTGTTTGAGTATAAAGATATTTGTTCACACTGCGTGTTAATACAATATAACCCAAAGTCTGACTCAAGCCCCGCCCATCCAGACACAAAGGACCAATGGGAGCAACATTTAGTGAGCAGCCAATCAGAATGAACTAGTGTCAGAGGTTTGTTTTTGTTGATTCATTTCTTTGGGCTCTTGAAATCGGATTCCACTTCAGTCATTATCTAATTACTAATCATTGTATTTCTTTGAGCCTAAAGAATCCCTCAGATATTTGTCTGTGAATGTAATGTAAATCAAATATATACAATTATTGACCATAATAAAAGAGAAGATTTGAAAGGAGGACTTGATGAAGTTAAAGTAAACTGCTCTCATACTGTATATTAATTGATTTTCATAGAAATTTAAATACAATTTAATTCAGAAGGATGTTGATTTAATTAAAATTAGGGTTCAGATCAGTTTATTAAACAGTCTGAACTCATTTCATTGTTAACTGAAAGCAGCAGCTCGCTTACAGAAGGAAGAGGAAGTGACATCAGAATGAAGCAGATTCACACCTATCAGTCTAAACTGGGCTGAGAGATGAGCTCAGCTCTACTGTGGTCAAGCTGAGTTCTGAGTAACATAAGTGACATGTTTCCAAACACAGCTGCTATAATTAGTTATGAGAGTCAACCATCTCAGCTTAGTGAGAAGGTCTGGACTCTGAATAGATGCAAAACATCACCGTAAAACTGCGTATGATACAATGATTCAGTTATCACTATTATGATAATAATTCAAAGAAACACAGCAAATAAATGACCTTTATATGTTCAATCAAGCAAGTGTGGAGACCGTAGTGAGCACTTTGTTGTGAGAGTCTAGAGTTTTGTGAGAAGTTTGTCTGATGTCACTGTTCTGGACTCTAAAAGACATCACCGAGTGGCACGTTCATCTTTCTGCTCATGATGACAAGCCAAAGCATTCATAAAATATATCTTTTTACTACCAATTCAAAAACAGCATCTGTTTAAACATCTCAGTCTGTGTCACAGCACACAAATCCATCTCTCCGTGAATCATCAGCCGTCTGAGACTCGTGCTGCTGTGAAATCCGAAGGGAAGATGTGCTGGAGTTTATAGTGTTAATAAAGGACTCTGGATCTGAGGAACAGCAGCACGTTATGATCCATGTGTAGAAGCACTTTAGACACTTTTGAAGCACTTTGTTTGACATAACAGGAATTGATGTTAATAATTTTGAAATACTTTAAAAACTATTTTAGAATTAATTTCCTACAAGAGAGTCATGGATAGTGGAAAATAATAATCATTTTATTTCTAGAATTTAATGTCATGCAGGAAACTACTAAACTAACAGTGAAGTAAAGAATGGCCTATAGATTGGACTAAGAGCAAATGTGGTTAACACTGTGCAGTTCAGACTGAAGAATGAAGGAGAAATATGACTATTATAGCAACTCTAGCATGATTTAAACACTCAGTCTGTAGATCAGAGGAAGTGAACAAACACAGGAAGAGCTGGGAGTATTTAAAGAAAGAGTTGAGATCATATACTGAAGAGAAAGACTGAGAGACAGAGAGAATGTCTGATAATAATCATCTGTGTCTGCTGGGACTGATCTTTCTCTCTTCACTTCTCACAGGTAAAGACATCTGTTTTCTCTTCAAGACATTCAGTGGAATCAGTCAGAGAAAGAGTTAATCTGAACATGATCAGTTTAATCTTGTGTTTACCACAGAACACACTGGATTATTCCTGAACGCACGCAAACATCTGATGCTGAGTTAATTTCATATTGAGAGTGTGTTTGTGATTTGAACAGCTCTCTGATGAAGAAACAGTTTATTCTGAGAGTGTGTTGTTTGCATTAAATTATAAAAAAAACTGTATGATCTGAATCTTCTGCTTTTTATGCTGACATTAATATAATTAATAACATTAATAATCAGATTTTCTTGTGTTTCAGGTGTCAGTGGAGTGGATTATGATCATGTGTTCATCAGTTCTGGTGGAAACGTCACTCTGTCCTGTAATAATGCTCTTCATGACTGTACATCAACTACATGGATCTATAATAACAGACCCAGCAATTCAACAGTTGAAGTGATTCATTTAGGGATAAAGAGGAAAGACACAGATAGTCATGAGAGACTGAGTCTGGGGTCTGACTGCTCTCTGAACATCAGGAACATCTCAACAGAAGATCATGGATCTTACATCTGTCAACAATGGACTGGTGTGAAGAGAGACCAAAAACAAGAACCTGATGCTGGTGTTTATCTGCATGTTCTTCATGGTAATTTATGATTATGTTGTCAATTTAAAAAGGGCAGATTCTTGATTTAATCTCTGATGACGATTGTAGAGTGTGTGATGTGTGTGTTATTCTGTGTTTCAGTCTCATCCTCACACACTGAGATCAGTGCAGGTCTCTCTGTGACTCTCTTCTGTCGGCTGTATTCATATCCTCGAGTCTCTTGTGATGATTGGATCCGTTCTGAGAGAATTCATCTGTTCTGGGTGAATCAGACTGGTGTTAAATCAGACTCCAGATATCAGATATCATCCTCATCAGATCACTGTATCATCTCTCTGAATAAAACACTCCTGAATGAAGATCACAACAGAGAGTGGAGATGTGAAGTTACTCAGGGAGATCAAGTCAAGAGCTCAAGAGTCACATACACTGTCAAGAGATCAGGTGAGAAAACATCTCATCAATCAGTTTTAGAGTCTCATAATGTCAGTATCATTAAAAACTGTTAAAGCAGAACAAACCGAGGAACAAAAGCTTCTTTCAGTCTGACAGAAGAAACTCAGAGCACTGCTGCAAACTAATGAACTGCAGTCGAGTTTAACAGTCCAGAACCTGATAATGGGAATAATGAAGGAATTGAGACTGATCTGATCTGAACTAACATTCATCTTTTACAGCTCAAGCTGATTCAACCACAGCACGGTCCTCAGTCCACAACACAAACTCAACTACAGCAGCAGCAGTAACTTCTACAGAAGGTAAAGTCAAACAACTGAACTCTCACTGTTGATGAACTGAATCATCTCGTGTCCGGATTAAAAAAATGCAGGTTATCATTTAAATTAATAGTTTCAATGAAATAAAGTTAAAATCAAGTGTTATATCATGGATTTTGAAAGTCAAGTCTTATTGTTCAGTTATTTGGACTTTTTATCAGAGTTTCTGGTATTCTGAAGTGGTTTGGTTGTAGATGATGACTGTGGTGTTTGTTGCTTCGTGTTAATATCAGTTCAGTGATAAACATTGTTTTTTTTTGTTCAATGCATGTGATCTATAAGCTGCATATTTCAACTGTAGTTGGTATGATCAGCTGGTTTTGGTATTGTTGCTCTGTGAATGTCTCTTGACCCGTCCTCCCCGTCAATCATAGACGACACTCACTTACAACAGCCGCCACAACCTGAGCTCCACGCTTCACCACTGTGGAAAACAACTGACATGAACATACTAGAATCTGCTCAATATAGCTGAGCTATAGAAGTAACAAAACATTGACTAAGTTCAACTAAAACTAAACTTTTCCTTTTAATTCTAACATTATCAAGTAAAACAAATATACACAAGAAAGAAAACCTTTTTTTTTTCTGAGTGTTTGTCCATTTTACTTCAGTTTATCTAGATCCAACAACTGTGGATTGTAGGAACTACTTTTTATTTATTGATTGATCTATTGGAGTAGTTGGGAATGTGTATGTGGAAAATATCTGTTCTTCATGTTTAAAGGGTGTTTCCAAAAAAAAAAAAAAAAAAGAAAAAAAAAGAAAAACAAAGCGAAGTGTGCTCTGATTGGCCATCTCTCCAGTGCTTTGTGATTGGCTGAATTCCTCAAGCGTGTGATGGAAATGTTACGCCCCTCACCATACTGTGATGTGTCTCCCAGCAGCACAACCAGACAAAAGCAGTAAAACCCATAACAAACGAGGCATTTGCTGCATCCAGTGGGGACATAATTACTGATTATAATGACTTATACTGTCTTTTTATGAGTTGTGTTGCGTATCTCGCTGCATAAACATAAAACCATGTCTGCATTTGTGATCTGAGAAACAACAAACAACAAGCGCTACTCTACACTGCTCAAAACTCACGTTTGAATCATCAGTAACAAATTCTTTAAAATATGAAAAATGTACTTACAGACAGTGAGTCAGAAGCACCAGACTGTCCTCACAAAGTAGAAACTGTCCCACTTTATAGAAACAACCTTTGTGCCACATATATCATTGTCGGCTACGTTCAGGAATCAGTCCTCCGTAAAATACTCAGCACACGTAAGGGATAATCAACAGCTAGCTGTGCATTAAACGATTTGAAAAACAGCGGTTTAATTCACAGCTAGCCGTTGATTATCACGCTTATGCAATGGTCATTTGCCAGCATATTAAAGATGTTAATAATATTCTCACTGCCATATTTGACTGGAACAATAAAAATGATGGATATTTTTTGTCAGTTACTACTTGTTACACTGTAAACCCTAATGTTGCCTTGACTTAAAAAATCAAGTAATGTTGACTAAACATTACTTAAAATTTTGCATTTTGGCCCTGTCACTTAAAAATATGAGTTAATTTAACGAATGTACCTTCAAAATGCATAAACTTAAGATTTCAAGTGTTGTGAGCTCAAAATCATGAGTAATCCTTTCGAAAAACTCAACCTCACTCTGTTCTTCCTTTAATGTGATTGGCCATTGGAGAAATTCTGCCTAGCAACAAGAGAACAAAAGCACTGATTGGTGGGTTACAAAATTCGTCCTTTTGGTCTGTTTGGTTGCTGAACTACAATTCAAGAGGAAGTTTTTCTTCGTGTACTATGTTCGGTGACTAAAATTATGTAGATATAAAGTTGTTTTGCATGATTTCTACTGGTGAAATATGTTAATTTAAATCCTTGTGGTACGTGATTTTGAGATGATTATTGAAATTACAACTTAAGTATTTGATGAAGTGGCCCAATCGTTTTCCTTTGAGCGAAAGAACATGGCAGCTAAAGTTACTGCTTAACTCGTTAGATCGAAAACCCTAATAAGTTGAATGAACTAAATTGATTGAGTAAACTCGTTGCCTCAATTTAATTGAGTAATGGAGTCTCCCAAAACTTACATTTTTAAGTTTATTTTACTTGACGGTTTTGTAGATTGTACTTAAATCACTCAGTTCACCAAACTTGATGCTAATTTAATGTACTTAAACAATTATGTTCACTTAACTTGGTACTAATTTCAAGTGTACTTATATATTTAAGTTAACTCAACATGTAAATTTAACTGAAAATGATGTTCTTATTTTTGACAGCAGACTGAAGTAAAACAAATAACAGCATATTTACACTTTGACCTTTTGACAAACTGTCACAATATTTATGAAAATAAAGTAAACCCTATACTGCACTGTAAAAAAAAAAGAAAAAAAAAAAGTATGTTTATGTCTTTGCAGACATTGAAAAGACATCCACTGAGGAGAGAATGTTTTTATGACGTCTTTTTTAAATGTTTTTTATGTCTTCTGTACATCCGATATAGATGTTCACATATCCTCCTTACAAGGTTCTGTGACTTTATTTCTGTCAGACATCTAGAGAAGCTCTTATTGAGAATTAACAGAGGTTTAAATGTGCATACTTGATTCATTTGAAGTCACCATTGTGGTGGAAAATGTTTGGTTTAGTTGGGATCTTGGTCCAGATACTTCTTATGTTCGCTTGTCTCTTGCTGCTATAACAGTATATTTTAAAATGCTGTTTTTGTGGCGAAGAAAGACAAAGTTTCAAAGAGCTTAGGTGTTATCAGCTCTTTGTTGGTGTAAGCTTGTCTCTTGCTGCTGTAACTTGTGTGTTGTAAAACACTGTTACTGTGGCAAAGAGAGTTGAGATCTAACATACACATATCTTGCTTGTAATGGTGACTTATTATAGTAAAATAAAATATATTGCTGCAACTATGGATATACTTTTATGGATATAAACTTTGTAGATAAAACAATGTACTTACTTTTAGAAAACTGATCACGTCGTCACAAACAGACATCAAGATTTTGGATATGCATCACATCAATGGTGACAATCAGAACAAAAAAAGGCTGGAAAATAAGGAGGAGTTTGTGCTATGGAGCTCTTTTGTTTGTCACCGTTGTTGTGATGCATATGCTACATCTAGAAGTCTGTGTGTGTGAAAACTTGATTGATTCTTTTACTCAAATTATTTCAAACGCATTCATTTTGTCCATCTTTAAAATAAGTATTTTACTCTTGGTGCCTGTTAAAAATATCAAACAAAACTTATTTTATGATCTCAAACACGTATTATGTGATGACTCTCTCATCAACAAAAAACATCAAATAACACCTGAGCTCATTTAAATTTGTCTTTTTTCACCACAAAAACAGCGTTTTAAAATACACCAATACAGCAGCAAGAGACAAATTAACACAAGAAGTAACTGGACCAAGATCCCAACTAAACCAAACACTTTCCACCACAATGGTGACTTCAAATTAATCAAGTATCAACATTTAAACCTCTGAGGGATTTAGGTAGTCTACAAAACCGTCAAGTTAAATAAACTTAAATATGTAAGTTTTGGGAGACTCCATTACTCAATTAAATTGAGGCAACAAGTTTACTCAATAAATTTAGTTCAGTCAACTTATTAGGGTTTTCAGTGTAGATGTTACTATGGTTACCAATGTTTTTAGGAAGGGCAATAATATAATACATGATTAAACTGACCTGGAAATACCTGGGCTGTTAAATGAATTTAATCAACACCTGTCAGCCAATCAGAACTGAGTATTCAGACAGACCATGTCTTAAATCTGAATATTTGGTTCTGGAACAGTTCTGTAAATACAACTTAACCACTGATATCTAGTGTCTTCTTTTGGAAGAACAAACAAAGTAGTTTCACTTGCACAGTGAAACACACAACTTCTATACAACATGGCAGCGGCTGCAACAACAATACAACAGCGCTAATAAAAGGTTACACCTTCTTTCTTGGCATGAACATCTGGGCAGCATCATGCAAATCTTCCCACACAGTGATGTAGAAATGTGGGGGTGTGTTTTAACAAGGTGTTTTAAAGGGGCATGGACCAGTCTTAACTTTTATAAAGAATATCTCTTTGGGTTTGAGACTTTAGTCTTTGCAACTTTAGGGATATCATCTGTTCACAAACAGCTTGTAACACTCCAAAGAGAAAGGAACAATTGAAATTGAATCATATGAACCCTTTAAGTTATATTTTTGTTCACACATGGTTAAAATGTGTTCACTGTAGTGATAACCACAGACATCTACAAATACTATAGCTAAACCATGGTCACTTTAGTAAAACTATGGTTCATTTTTATGATGGACTACCAGTGAAAGGGTGTTGCACATATCAAATGCAACCTTTTTATTCTGACAGTGTATGATTTATACTAACATTACAGAATAGAACATGATCATGCATCCATATCGATTTACTGATATTTCAGGATTGATTTGCCCATGCCTACTGATTAGCTTGTTCAGGTGTGTTTGACAGTATTATGATGTATCTGAATGCTCATCTTCTGCAGCTCCAGATTCAACACTGAATCCATTCAGCAGCTAAATCTCTGAGATGACATCGAGCCGGACTACAGCAGCAGCTCCTACACAAGGTTCATCATCTCTCTCACACACCAGCAGTCTTTCTCACAGACTGGTGAATCATCACATCAGATTTGTGGTCTATTGTAGCACCTCTCACACACATTCCAGCTCCTGTGTTTAATTGATCTGATGCACACATTAGGAACATTTTTTTTAATTGTTTTCTTTTATCTATCAGACTCTCAGAGATGTCGTTATCATAGGGCCTTGATATGAGTTACGTCTTGTTCAGACTTGAATGACAGACTGGCACCACAAGCTTCAAACTTTCTGACCTTATCTCCACAAGTTTATATCTGTAGCTCATATTTATATTTGAGACAATAGCCTGTTTGCAATGTCTAGCTTATCAGACTTTTTTGTAGGCAGTCTTTTTCTCTTATTTAGTTTAAATGTCAACTACAGCGACAGCAGTGATTCAAGATAACTCATCAGACTCTACAAATAAACTTGTGTATATACATATTCCTCATTCCAGACACTCAGTTCACAGTAAATAAAGTACCATAGAGTCCTCTCTAGAAGCCACATGCACACATAGACAACAAAAGGGGCTTGAGCACCTGTCCCTTTTCTTCCTCGAGACATAGTGCCCTTTTCTGGAGAGTTTATATATACAGGGAGTGCAGAATTATTAGGCAAGTTGTATTTTTGAGGAATAATTTTATTATTGAACAACAACCATGTTCTCAATGATTCCAAAAACTCATTAATATCAAAGCTGAATATTTTTGGAAGTAGTTTTTAGTTGTAGCTATTTTAGGAGGATATCTGTGTGTGCAGGTGACTATTACTGTGCATAATTATTAGGCAACTTAACAAAAAACAAATATATACCCATTTCAATTATTTATTTTCAGCAGTGAAACCAATATAACATCTCAACATTCACAAATATACATTTCTGACATTCAAAAACAAAACAAAAACAAATCAGTGACCAATATAGCCACCTTTCTTTGAAAGGACACTCAAAAGCCTGCCATCCATGGATTCTGTCAGTGTTTTGATCTGTTCACCATCAACATTGCGTGCAGCAGCAACCACAGCCTCCCAGACACTGTTCAGAGAGGTGTACTGTTTTCCATCCTTGTAAATCTCACATTTCATGATGGACCACAGGTTCTCTATGGGGTTCAGATCAGGTGAACAAGGAGGCCAAGTCATTAGTTTTTCTTCTTTTAGACCCTTTCTTGCCAGCCACGCTGTGGAGTACTTGGACGCGTGTGATGGGGCATTGTCCTGCATGAAAATCATGTTTTTCTTGAAGGATGCAGACTTCTTCCTGTACCACTGCTTGAAGAAGGTGTCTTCCAGAAACTGGCAGTAGGACTGGGAGTTGAGCTTCACTCCATCCTCAACCCGAAAAGGCCCCACAAGCTCATCTTTGATGATAGCAGCCCAAACCAGTACTCCACCTCCACCTTGCTGGCGTCTGAGTCGGACTGGAGCTCTCTGCCCTTTACCGATCCAGCCACGGGCCCATCAAGACTCACTCTCATTTCATCAGTCCATAAAACCTTAGAAAAATCAGTCTTGAGATATTTCTCTGCCCAGTCTTGACGTGTCAGCATGTGTGTCTTGTTCAGTGGTGGTCGTTTTTCAGCCTTTCTTACCTTGGCCATGTCTCTGAGTATTGCACACCTTGTGTTTTTGGACACTCCAGTGATGTTGCAGCTCTGAAATATGGCAAAACTGGTGGCAAGTGGCATCTTGGCAGCTGTACGCTTGACTTTTCTCAGTTCACGGGCAGTTATTTTGCGCCTTGGTTTTTCCACACGCTTCTTGCGACCCTGTTGGCTATTTTGAATGAAACGCTTAATTGTTCGATGATCACGCTTCAGAAGCTTGGCAATTTTAAGAGTGCTGCATCCCTCTGCAAGATATCTCACTATTTTTGACTTTTCGGAGCCTGTCAAGTCCTTCTTTTGACCCATTTTGCCAAAGGAAAGGAAGTTGCCAAATAATTATGCACACCTGATATAGGATGTTGATGTCATTAAACCACACCCCTTCTCATTACTGAGATGCACATCACCTAATATGCTTAATTGGTAGTAGGCTTTGGAGCCTATACAGCTTGGAGTAAGACAACATGCATAAAGAGGATGATGTGGTCAAAAGACTCATTTGCCTAATAATTCTGCACACAGGGTATTAGGGGTGTAACGGTTCACAAAATTCACGGTTCGGTTCGATACGATACACTGATGTCACGGTTCGGTTCGGTTCGGTTCGATACGTTTTAGATACAGCAAAATGTAAAAAACATCTCAACTTTTCAGAATGCCGCAAGCGCACCGCGGGTCATGTGACAAGAACCAACCAATCAGCTTCATCCTTTCCCGTAACAACGTTGAGAGCTCAGCCAAGATGAAGGATCAGCTGATCATAGTTGTATATGGATTGCAATTTTGAAATAAATTCAGTAGCAGAGCTACTGCAAGCGATTTTTAGAGCTGCAAATCCATTTATCCTTCGCTGAAATTTCCGCGTCTCATGGAGAGAGCACGTCATTGTTGCTTAGCAAAGACAGACGCCTCATGAGCGCTTCTGCCCGAGCGCTTTGGAAAGGAGGAGAAAGACGCGCTTAGCGTTTTCCATGCGTTTTTAGGCACGATATGTGAACGGCCCCTAAGGCGCTCGCTCACTCAGCACGCGCTGAAGGCTCGTTGCAAAATGTCGAATGCATTTAACAGACCAGAAATATAAGATCCTAAAATAACCAACAGGTCTGGTGTTTGGGTTGGATTCCCTGTAAGCTATAGTGTCTAAATGCTGCAGTGATAGTTTGCTGCGTGCATGTTTCTCCTTTTTTTTTCGTCTTTTCCGAGATAGTACTGACACATATATCCCAGATATTACCGCTGGTGTTTTTTTTTTTTTTTTTGTATTCCCGCTGGTGTACCCTGTCATGTTGCAGATGCGACATACCGTTGTTTTTTTATCCACCACTCTCTTGCCATCACCATTATAGCTTAAAGGGAATCCAAAGTGCACCCAAACACCAGACCTGTTGGTTATTGGAGGATCTTCTCATTTCTAGTCTGTTAAACGCATTGGCTATTTTGCAACGAGCCTTCAGCGCGTACTGAGTGAGCGAGCGCCTGCTGAGTAGCCTAACATAAACATATAAGATGGTGTTTTTTTCTTCTTCGGGAGTGTCAGGGGCGTTGCCTGTTACGTTGTTTGGGTTATTGGGCTACCTTGTTGAACGCATATCATTATATTTCTCTCTCTCTTTTTTTTTTTTTTCAAATATAATTAAATACTACAACGAACCGTTCGGTATACATAATGCGTACCGCGTACCGAACCGAAAGCGTCGTACCGAACGGTTCAATACGAATGCGCGTATCGTTACACCTA
>NW_020526022.1:0-28211 GCF_003368295.1 Carassius auratus | reverse complement strand
TATTTGGGTTGTAGAAAGTTGGCATCGCTGCCTCCTAATCTAATGCATTGTGCCCTTTCTTATAAACATCCTCCTTACAGAACAAATCAACTGTTTTTATTCGTAAAATAAGAATAATAATGGGATTTGTGGCAACACTCAGCAGGCTCTCAGGATTAATGATGGAGCAGCACAGACATGCGTCTAATAAACAAAAAGCCCTTTTCTAATTGAATTCTGCACGACTGGTCGATGTATTGATGTTGATTAAAGCCTTTACACTGATTAATGATCGTCTTTACCGAGGCTGAGTGTTCAGGGCACGGGCCGCTGGATCAAAGTTTTTGATGAGAGCATTGCTCAACAGACAATCCGAATGTGCAGCCCAAATAATGCCCCAAAAACAATAAAATTAATTAATTGTTGAGTCTTAATTCTCTCCACTTATAGTAGATGTCGTATGTCTGCAGTGAATAAAAACAAGAAATTAAAACTAAAAGTCAGTTATTTTTTTGTATGCAATGTACTGTATGCAAGAATAATTTAAAGTAGGAAAAATCTAAATCAAAATGTAATTTCATAATGCACATATATTGTGAACACTTAATATATGCATGTATTGTGATTTAAATTAAAATTACTTATGATTATATTAATTATTTAATACAAATGTAAGATTTTTTAAAAATAGTTTGAAGTTGGTAAGATTTTTGCATGTATTCGAAAGAAGTCTCTTCAGCTCACAAAGGCTGCATTAACTTGATTTAAAACAGTAATATTGTGAAATATTATTACAATTTAAAATAATAGTTGTGAATATATTGTAAAATGTAATTTATTTCTGTGATCAAAGCTGAATTTTCAGCACCATTTACTCCAGCCTTCAGTGTCACATGATCTTCAGAAATCATTCTAATATTGCTGCTAAAGAAACATTTCAGATAATTATCAAGGTTGAAAACAGTTGTGCTGCTTCCTGTTTTTGTGGGAACTGTAAAAAAAAGATTTTCTTTTAGGATTCTTTGATGAATAGTTCTGCTTTTCTTTGAAACAGCAATTTAAAATCTTGTAAATCAATGTAAAAAACAAACAAACCCACTAAAAACTGTTAGCTGCACCAGACACTTTGTGCAGCATTGGTCTGCCCACTACTTCATTAAACTACCTCTTTAATCAGGTTAAATAAAGAACTGCTCTCTGAGCTTTTTGTCACTTTAATCAGTCTGAATAAGCTCTTTTTGCACTAAAATCATTATATCTGCAATGTTTGTTTACATCATTGGTTTGCCATGTGCCATGTGTCTTGTGCTGCTTTGTTTAACTGTATTTGTATTTTTACATTTTTTGCATGCCCTTATTTGTATAGTTGTATTCTATATTTAATCTGTATCTATTTGTATTTTTTTTTTTTTTTTTGCTCTACTGTTATCTGTATGCACCAAGGGGTCTGAGAGTAATTTCTGAGAGCTCGGCCCATGCTGGTAAATATATGCAAAATACTATTCTTAATAACCCGAGACTTTAAAAAAAACTGTTATGGAAACACAAAACACCGCCTGAGGATTTACATATCAGATCAGTCTTTACAAACACACACACACACACCCACATAAATCACATCACACATATGCAAACACATACAACCCTCGACTCATTTGATAACCCCTGATGTGGTTTAGACAGATTTACACTGCAAACATCATTCCCAGGATCTCCAGACAGCTAAAGTGGATGTATGAGTGTTTATATGTGAAGAAGAAACCTGTGTTACTGACCTTGAGTAGAGATGCTGACATATAAATTCGGTTTTATGGATGAGGGAATAACTGGTGTGTTGACTGAACATATGAAAGCACCAGAAAACAATAACGTCTCTGACGCCGCAGGGCTCCGGCAGTAAACAATGCATGAAAACTCCCGCCGTGCACTTCAAGACGTGGATGCATGAGGTGCTGGAATGAGCAGACGGCTGAGCGTTTCATATGATCATCTACAGGTTTCTGATCAACGGGGCTGAAGGACACACAAATGATAAAAAGTCACATGAGTAATATCAGTCAAATGCAACACCCTTACATCTACAAAATCCTTTTAATGGCAATGTGACTAGCTAAAAGATGCAGCATTTTTGTGTAGCGTGACATTATCGCAGCTGTTTTCAAAACAATAACAAGCTATATTTTCCATTATCTAGTAGCATAGTGTTACAATATACTACATTACTGTTTTTCATGTCATACTGAATTGCAATCACAGGTGAAAACATTGTCACAGTGCATAACATCTTTTTATAGTGAAATTAATAATTTTACTAAATATTGTGCATTGGAAATATTTGTATATTGTATTTACAAATTGAAAAATTTAGGCTTGATAAGATTTTTTCATGTCTTTGAGTCACTGGTGTTCAGCAAGGCTGCATTTATTTTATAAAAAATACAGTAAAACAGCTAATTATTATTGATATTATTTAAATAAATGTTGTCTATGCGAATGTCTTAAAATGTAATTTATTCCTATGATGCAAAGCTGAATTTTCAGCATCATTACTCCAGTCTTCAGAGTCACATGTTCCTTCAGAAATATTATAATATGCTGATTCGCTGATAAAGAAACATTTGACATTATAGAAAACATCTGCTGCTTTATATTTTTGTGGAATCAGGGATAGATTTTCAGGATTCTTTGATGGATAGAAAGTTCAAAAGCAATTATTTATAAAACAACATTTATTTGAAACAGAAACCTTTTTTTTTTACGTTGTTTTTACTTTCACTTTTGAGAAATGTAGTGCATCCTTTCTTCATATGTGTGTGTGTGTGTGTGTGAACTGCTTCAATTAACTGTAAGATATTTGCTGTTAGTAGCGTGTACTGTATTGAAGTGAGCTACTTCTAAGAAGTGCGGCTTTACTGTAACTGGATTAACTACATCAAGCTATTAGTTTGTCCATAGGGAAGCTGCAGTTTAAAAGTACCTCTGGTTGATGGGAATCGCACAGATCTCGAGGAGAGAGACAGAGAGAGAGAGAGAAATAGAAAAACAGGAAGCCAAATCAGCCAAGGCAAGCCGAGAGCATATGGAGCTGCACACAAACACTAGCACACACACACACAGTATCACATAGAGGCATGAAAATACATGCAAACCATTCATGCATATGCTCAATCGCTCACACACACTTGACAGCATCCACAATTTCCTTATCACCCGCTGGACCTGTTCACCTGCCAGAGCAAAGACTGCACCAACTGCACTAAATGAAGGGAAATGCACAGTATTTCTACAGTCAGCATCAGAATGTAGTGTATAATGCATGTTGATGTGCAGCGTGTGAGATCCATGCAAGCGAGGAGTGCAGCTGCCCAGTAGATGATAACGTTAATCTGCTCCCCTCCAGCACAGAAGAGGTTAATGCACGTCTGTGCCACACATTTGAGCATGACTTTATAATCCAGCACTTTAAAAGGCATGCACTGGGATAAAGGCAAGCAATAAAGCTGATGTAGTATTTGATGTTAAATATGACCAGACAGCTACATACATAAGCTGCTCCAAAATATAATGATTCCTCAATCATGTGCCTTGTTGAGAACAGGTGTGTTGGTACTTTACTATGTGATCAATTTAATTTCGGTGGACTGAAATCTGTTCTGTTGGGGGTCTGACACACTGACAGATTAAGGATGAATGAGGGGTGAGAGACTAAACGACTGAGTCTGACGTTTCCAATTCCCCCATCGAATATTACAACGGCCCATTTTGGCAGCAAATCAATGCACGGGGAATGAGAACAGCAGCGGCGTGGACATAAATGATTGGAATAGACTGAATTAGGATGTAATTCATGCAGTAACTTTAGCCTGTGTGCAATAGTGCATCTGGTCCTGCGAGACTCACTGCAGAAAATATATGAGCATGAATGGCTTCAGTGGGAAAAGATTGGCATGGAAAAGATTAAAGCATATTGTAATTATAAATTGAAATTATTAAAATAAATTCTTAAAAAAAACGTATTAATTTAGGTCCGATTAAATTATTAAAATGACGAAAGAGAAAAACAATAAGAGGTTAATTTTAAAATGTAAATCACATATTTTTGTTTTATGATAAGGTTATTTTAATTTTTAAACAGTGGTTCTCTGACCCTATAGTAAAATCTTAACAGAACATGATGGTTAAAAAGTCCCCCATAAAAAAACTTCCACCTATTTCAACAAGTTGCTGCTTTAAATTTTAAGTGTAAAGAATTTGTTTTTTTAAATTATATTACATTAAACTGATTAAGATGAATTTCATATAACTTATAAAAAAAAAGCTGAAATTGTAAATGTAAAATCAATGTAAAAATAAAAATGTTTTGCCATGACTTTCTAATCATATCATTTTTTACTGTGTGTAAACTAAACTTGGTCTGCACAGAATGCAACCCAAACACCAAACCAGTCACATTTACTTATTAACTCTAAATGTTTGTGTCTCTTGCTGTATATAAACTTGCATCAAGTCATAAAAAGACTCCAGCAAACAATATACAATATAGTTCACTCCGTTATTATTTTTATGTTGCTTCATAAAAGCTAATATACTTGAAATATTATCCTTCAGTGTGTTTTTGGAGTTAAATTAACTTCAGGAACAGAGCATTGCTACAGTACATTTGGCTGTGAATACTGCAATGGTAAAACGTCAATATGAGAGCTAAAATACATACATAGTGCTTACGTATGTATTATACAACAGGCCTCAGGCGACAATGTGTGAAAAAGACCAATGCAAGTATCCAAAATTAATTTACTTTACTGCTTTCTGGAGTATATGTGTGTGTAACAGTGTTCACGTATTTATAAATGAGTGTGTGTGTCCTTCCTCAGTCCAGGCCTTCTCTAGGGAGGTCAGTGAATCTAGAGGAGTGTGTTCGTCTCGCTATCAATCACACTAAAGGAAAACTCTCTGAGCTGAGACAGCGGGAGGAAGTTTTTGCAATAAACAAGTCCTACCAGATACTAAAGGAAAAACATGCTCCCCTTCCAGTAATGTTCAAAAGCATCCCAGGATGACTTTAGCTGATGAATGTCCAAAGCACAGCTAATAACCAGACAAAATCCCAGATATGAGAGAGATTTCACATGCTTCCATTTGTATTATTTCAGAGTTTGCATCACTTTAATATTATTTCAACACATGTAAACTAATGGTTTGCAGTGTAACGGTTTTTTCACCAGGTCAGGAGCTGTTTGAAGACAGCTGTTTGAGAGCGAGACAGAAACAGACAGATTCTTTTAGAGAGAAACGCGAGACACCTGAGAGCTTCACACTTTTATCCTGGGAATCCAAGGAGACTGGATGAAAAGCACAAAGGGAGGAGGAGGAAAACTGGAATAAGGAAAGCGGAGCTGACAGGAAAGACACCTGGAGGACTGGAGACTCTCCCAGTCATCACGTCTAAACGCATGAGAAAGGCTTGGGTACAGATGCATATTCAGCAGCACTGGCTTCAGGATGAAGAGATTAACCTCCTGAGCGCACTAGAGGAGAGAGAGAGAGAGAGAGAGAGAGAGAGAAAGAGAGAGAGAGAGAGAGAGAGAGAGATGAAAGAAACAGACACAATAAAGACAACAAAGAAATGAAATCTGCAGGTACTAAAGCGATTGACTCAGCTCTCGTTGAGATACAAAAAACAAATAATTACAAATGTTAAATCCGAGGCAGAAACAAATTAGATTAATTAAACGACCATCTCACAGAATCTCGATTGAATTGCTAAACTTTAAATTAAAGAGTTGGTTGCACCATGCAATAAACTTACAATAAATCAATGTTTATCTATTAATTCTGTCCAACTCATTCACATTTTAAAACTTATTTAAAATACAATCAGGCTACATTAAACACATCATTTTGGTTCAGTAGGCCTAGGTTAATTTATTCGTATTACTTCAGATCTTATTTAATTTTACAAGGTTTAAGGGAGGTTTAATTTCCAAAATGGCAGCACTTATTGATGGCTTGGGGACATTAAAAGTTGTCTGGATAAAATAAAATGCCCCCTTTTGAGTTTAATGCAATGCAATATGACCTACACTATTGTTTAAATTATATATGTATATATATATATATATATATAGAGAGAGAGAGAGAGAGAGAGAGAGAGAGAGAGAGAGAGAGAGAGAAAGAGAGAGAGAGAAGAACACTTTAATTCAGCACGGATGCATTAAATTGATCAAAAGTGACAGTCAAGTCAAATATTTTCTATTTCATAGAAATGCTGTTATTTTGAACTTTGAACTTTGACTGTTTATGGTTCTTACACAAAGTGCAAGAGAAACGGAATCATGGCTGTTTAATGAAACATAATTAATCTCAGATAAGAAGTTTATTCGCTTATTTTTAAAAATAAACTGATGCAACACCACTAAAACTTCAATGAAAAATCTAGATAATAAATATTGGATTAGATGAACCCTGCTGTTCATCTCTTATTCTGACGGCACCCATTCACTGCAGAGGATTAGTTGGTAAGTAAGTGATGAGATGCATCATTTCCCCAAATCTGTTGCCATGAAGAAACAAACTCATCTACATCTTGGATGGCCTGTTTTGGGCAAACTATTCCTTTAAAGCTAAAGGACGCATCAGAGAAAAGGGAAGGAAAAAGAAAATAGTTCATTGGTTCTGTGTCACTCTGCTCTCCTCCACCAAATGCTCTCATGTCTTCATCTAAACTTCAGGATGGTCAGTGTAATTTCACCATCACTCAACAATAATCAAACCTCCAGCCCAGTCTGGCTCTTTCCACTAATTTGGTTTGTCAGTGTCTCTTTAGAAGAAGGGTTTGTCACCTCGGCAGGACTAGAACTCTCTCTGTCTTTGCAAAAGTGGAACAAACTCTCAGAACTGTCAATTTAGCTTTATATTCAGACATAAAACAACCTGGCCAGAATGAGAATGTTCCCTCGTAGTGAAAAGTACCATGGCACTGTTAGGTTGTTTTGGACATTATGCGTGGTAATGACATGGTATTCTAGGAAGTATAATGTAAATACCATGATTCAGTATTGTAAATCAAATTACCATGATATTATGATCTGAAACCATAACATACCACGGTCTTAAAAGGAGGTTTAATTAAAATATTTATATGTTAGTGTTTAAATGGATGAATTTTTTGCTGATTTCCACTTTTTTCAATCTTTTGCAGATTAAAAAGCTATAAATTATACATTTTAAAAGCTTATTTTTATCATCAAAAACCAAAACTTTGAAAAACTTTGAAAAACAAATTTGAAAAACCTTCAACTGTACATGATAGAAAGTTTTATTTACATTTCTAAACTCAGCATCATCAAATTATACAATAAAAGTCCTTTTTGCAAATCAAAAACTATGTTATTATTAATATAATATGCCTTCGTATGGTATAATTTCTAGTAATATTGCTACAGTATATTACCCTTCTAAAGTAATATCATGGTATTTTTTTGTGTTTTTTATTATTTCATTTATTTATTTTGTGTAAATAAATATACATAAAAATACATTCTTAAATCAATACATTTACATATTTACAATATTAGTCTCGTTTTCTGGCAAAAAATGAAGTGAGGTATTGCTTACAACAAGAAAAAAATAATGGGGGTCAAAAATAATACTCTTGGAAATAAATGTACATAGAAATATGGAAAAAATATGGTTATTTCTTGAATAAAATCAATGCAACTCCTTTCTATAGACAGTAAACAACATCATTCAGAGGCCCTTCTACAACCCCACAAACAGTTTTAACCCTTATGCATTGTTGGGAACGTTTTCATCCACTAGGAGGTAAAGTTTAGTCTTATTTTGGCCACAACTTTCTCTGTGTTTGAGCTAATGGAATGATTTTTGAAAATTTGTAATTTTTCAAAAACTCAACGGTACACTCTGAGCTGTAGCTTTTTACCAACATTCAAGAATCTCTCACACACACAAACACTATAATTTGCTGTTATACTCCATATAACTCCATATACAAGCCATAAACTAAGCCTTTTTTTGGACAGGCCTATCTAAAGGGTTAATTATCCCACCTAGTGATCAACTGTAAAAAATAAAAAAAATTAACTCTTCCCAAAAGGTTAAACCACAAACAATCAAGAATGCATGATTATATGGTGTCATGGCTTTGAAATCAAAAAATTGTGTTATAATGGAAGTCAATGGGGCAAAAACAGCCACCAACAACAAATAAGGGAGAAAAAAAATAAATCTAATGCTGCACAAAAACTAACAATTCATCAAAGCCAATGTTGCTACTAATCTTTGACATGCCCAAGACTGTTATAAAAAGTAAAAAAAAAAATCCAGCCACAATTACTTTTATATTGAAAATAAGTCATTTTGTGTGTTTTTTCCCCCCCAAATCAGTGACATAATTTATGAACTTGGCAAATAAAGAGCTAAAATCTTGGATTTTTTAAAAACATTTGGAAGTTTTGATGAGGACTGAAGTTGATTAACAGATTTATGCAAAAAAATGTGAGAAAAAATATGAATCTGACACATTTTTACAGCAGTTTAATTGAGTGGATGTTTTCATCCCGAACATAACGAAAGGGTAGTGAATTTGAACAATGAACAAGGGTTAAAAACACAGAAAAACCTGTGCTTTTGTGATTGCATTTGTGTTTTATCTTACTGAAAAATACTTAAATGTCTTAAAGAAAGAAAGAAAGAAAGAAAGATGGCAAAAGGGCATGAGATGTGTGTGTGTATGCATGTGTGATTAGTATTCTGTGGCGAGTCTTCATCCTTCCGAATGTCAGCAGCACCTGGTCACGCCTCAGAGAGCATGATGGGATTGATACGGGCCTCCCTGGAGGTGGAGGAAGCGTGTCAGGGAGGAGTGTGTCTAACAAGACTCTGCTCTCCTTCTTCCAGCGATACGGACACCTGGGCTCTTTCTGCTCTGAATGCAGCTCTCCCGAAACCCCAAAGGAGACGCTCCGAATGACCGGAACCCAGACGTGCAAGGGCTTCTCCACACACAATGTGCAGAAGAAATCCTTTTACCTGTTAAAGACTTCTGACACTCCTGAAATAAATCTCTCTTTGGATGAAAAGCACCACTGAACGCCTCGTGCAAATTCGTTTAAATGCTTTTAGATTTAAGCCTGTTCCAACAACTCGAATGTTGAAGCACTTTCACTGGATTTTTGCTTCATAACCAAAATGTAATGCTATACAGATGATTTCTGATTTCTGTTTCTACATTGAGTTTTTACTCTCAAGATCGACATACACCGGTTATCAGAAGCAGACTACCATCATGAAACGTAATTAATATATTTACCTTATTAAAAATTAATATGGAACCCAAAAATCACTACCCTAGGAAGAAATACTGTTAATGCTTTACAGTAGGTTTTAACTACATTAGTTAACAAGAACTAACAATGAAAAACATTTCTACAGCATTTATTAATCTAAATTTCAACAGTTATTAATAAATTGTATATGCATATCAATCTGACATTGTAACGGTGACTGACTCGACATGGGATCCATTTGCAAGCTTTTATTAGAACACTCGTAGTCGTACAGGCGAAGGGTCAGGATCAGCAAACACAGTATAATAGAGATATCAGAATCGTAGTCAATACCAAGCAGTGGGTCGGGGTAACCAGCAAGTATCACAGTCCGTATAACAATCTGGGTTCAAAGGTAGGCAGCAAAGGTTCTAGGATCGATAAACAACAAGGGTTGGCAACTGGGATAGCAAGACAGGGTAGAACGCTCAGAAATGTTAGCCGTGGCAGAAACAAGACTTCGCAATGAGGTGACGCAAAGGTCTGGCTTATATGGCAGTCTCTGATATGGAACACCTGGCCGGTGATCAGTCCAAGGTACGGGGCTGTTGGGTAATGTAGTGAGTATCAGTGTAAGTGAGTGTTTGGATGCCTGTAGGTGTCAGTATTCGGGCGATGGTGCCCTCTGCTGGCCTCTGGAGGGACTCACGGGGTTCGTATTCGTGACAGAGCCCCCTCCCTGCGAACGCCTCCTGGCGTGAGGTGGAGGGCGACGTCGGGGTCTTCCTCGAGGTCGAGGGGCCGGTTTCTCTGGATGTTCTCTATGGAAATCAGTGGTTAAGTTGGGGTCAAGAATGTCCTCGGCATTGACCCAGGAATGTTCCTCTGGACCGTACCCCTCCCAGTCAACCAAGTATTGGAGAACTCGTCCCCGACGTCTTGAATCAAGCAGCTCTCGCACCTGATAGGTCTCCTCGCTCTCCACCTGAACCGGTTGGGGACTCTGCTCACGGGACCTCCCCTCACCCTCCTCCTCAGGGGCAGCAGCGGGCTTGAGCAGTGACATGTGGAAAGTGGGAGAGATACGATATGTGTCAGGCAAAGCAAGGCGGAATGACACAGGAGTGATTTGTTGTGTGATTTTGAATGGACCCACGTACCTAGGACTTAACTTTCGGCATGGCAATCTCATCCGAAGGTCTCTGGTGGACAGCCAGACCCATTGACCAGGTTGGTAAGTGTGTCCAGGGCGTCGACGACGGTCGGCCTGTTCCTTCAGGCGCCGTACAGCTTGTTGAAGATGTACGTGGGCCTGATTCCATGTGTCCTCGCTTCGTTGAAGCCAATCAGTAACAGCGGGAACATTGGTGGGTTCACCTGACCAGGGAAACATGGGTGGTTGGTACCCTAGAACGCATTTGAAGGGGGTGATTCCAGTGGAAGGCTTGATCAGGGAGTTCTGAGCATATTCGGCCCATAGGAGAAAACGAGACCAGTCCTCTTGATGGGAGCTGCAGTAGGAGCGGAGGAACCGAGTGAGCTCCTGGTTGAGGCGTTCCACTTGACCATTGGCTTCGGGGTGATAGCCAGACGTGAGACTTACGTTGACCCCTAGGGCTTGAAAGAAATCCTTCCATAAACGAGAGTTGAACTGAGGACCTCTATCCGAAACGATGTCGTCAGGTATGCCGTAAAACCTGAACACCCAATTACACAGGAGTTCGGCGGTCTGAAGAGCAGTAGGGAGTTTGGGTAGAGGTATGAGGCGACAAGCCTTGGAGAATCGATCGATGATCGTGAGTATGACCGTGTTACCCTGGGATAGGGGTAAATCTGTGATGAAGTCTATGGCAAGGTGTGAGCAGGGTCGTTGAGGGATAGGAAGAGGTTGAAGGAGTCCAGCTGGCAGTTGACGAGGGGTTTTGTGCATGTTACACGTCTGACAGTTCTGAATGAATTTAATGGTGTCGGGGTTAATGGTCTCCCACCAGAAGCGGTTCTTGAGGAGATGGAGTGTGGCTGTGATGCCGGGGTGACCAGAGGCAGGAAGACAGTGAATATGACTCAGGACCTGATCACGGTGAGGGGCAGGTACGTAGGTTTTATCCGGTGGACAGGCGGCTGGTGGTGCTTCTTGTGAATTGTGTTGTTCAATAAGAGTCATGATATCCCACTGGATGGGAGCAACCACCACATGGAAGGGCAATATGCGTTCGGGGACTGAGATGGAAGGGTCGTCATCATGGATACGTGACAAAGCATCGGCTTTAGTATTCTTGGAACCTGGGCGATAAGTGACATTGAACTGGAACCGGGAGAAGAACAAGGACCATCTGGCTTGGCGTGGGTTGAGTCTCTTGGCGGAGCGTAGGTATTCCAGATTTTTATGATCCGTAAAGACGGTGAAAGGATGAATAGCCCCTTCGAGCCAATGTCTCCACTCTTCAAACGCTGCCTTCATGGCTAACAGTTCTCTATCACCCACATCATAATTCCTCTCCGCTGGGTTGAGCTTGCGTGAGTAGAAAGCACAGGGATGAAGTCTCTCCTGAGGGCCTGGTCGTTGTGAGAGAACGGCCCCAATGCCAGTATTGGAAGCGTCAACTTCGACTAAGAAGGGAAGAGAGGGGTCAGGGTGATGCAGGATAGGAGCGGTGACAAAGCGTTCCTTTAATTCCTTAAAGGCTTGACGGGAGGCTTCGGCCCAGGTGAGACGATGGGTACCTCTTTTGATCATGGAAGTGAGAGGACTGACGACTGTACTGAAATTTCTGATAAAGCGTCTGTAGAAATTGGCGAATCCCAGGAACCGTTGTAGCTCCTTGAGAGTCTGAGGCTCTGGCCACTTGAGTACAGCAGAGACCTTACTGTCGTCCATAGCAACTCCCCCCGGACTGATGACATAACCCAGGAAGGTAGTGGATGTGGTGTGAAACTCACACTTCTCGGCTTTGGCGTACAGTTGATGTTCGATGAGGCGCTGTAGCACAGTTCTGACGTGTTGAATATGATCCTGTAGGGTGTTGGAGTAGATGAGAATATCGTCAATGTAGACCACAACAAACTTGTTCAGCATGTCCCTGAAGACATCATTAATGAACGCCTGGAAGATGGACGGACTATTGACCAGTCCAAACGGCATAACCCGGTATTCATAGTGACCGTTGGTTGTAGAAAAGGCCGTCTTCCACTCGTCACCCTCTCTGATGCGAATCAGGTTGTAAGCACAGCGTAAGTCAAGCTTGGTGTAGTATTGAGCTGTGCGAAGTTGTTCTAATGCAGCTGGAACCAGAGGAAGGGGATAACGGTACTTCACCGTGATCTCGTTGAGACCACGGTAATCAATGCAGGGTCTTAAACTGCCGTCCTTCTTTTTGACGAAGAAGAAACCAGCGGATGCAGGGGAAGTGGAAGGACGTATGAAGCCTTTCTCCAACTCCTCCTTGATGTATTTAGTCATGGCCTCGGTTTCTGGGAGTGACAGTGGGAACACACGACCCTTGGGTGGATTGTGACCTGGTAGAAGATCAACAGCACAGTCATGCGGTCGATGAGGTGGTAAGGTGTTTGCTTGGGTTTTGCTGAATGCTGCCTTGAGGTCGTGATATTCCGCTGGTAGGTTGGGAACCTCGAATGACTCCTTGTTAATCGCCAACGAGCGCACTGGAAGAGGAGAAATGGTAGATAGGCATTTTGTTTGACATTTAGTGCTCCACTTTAATATCTGACCTTCCCTCCATGATACTAGCGGATCGTGCAGTCTCAGCCATGGTAGTCCCAGAATTATGGGTGTATTAGACGTGGGCAGAACGTAGAACTGAATGACCTCCTGGTGCAGTAAACCGGCTGTGACGGACAGACTTTGTGTAAGGTGAGTGATGATACCAGTTCCCAGGGGACGACCATCTATGGTAGCTACAGACAGAGAGTTAGCACAGGGTATTAATGATACGTTGTTTGTTCTTGCAAACTCAGCTGACATGAAATTCCCAGCCGCTCCAGAGTCCAGTAAAGCAAATGTGGTCACTTGAACGTTGTTAATGGTTAGCTTCAGGGGTACAAACACACAGTTTACTGGATGGAGAGAGTGTAAGGATTCACTCACCAATTTGGATGAGACAGATGAGGGACGTGAAGGACAGTTGGCTCGTTGATGACCAGGGGATCCGCAATACAGACATAGACGATTTGCCAAGCGGCGATTCTTCTCCTCAGATGAGAGATGATAGGTATTAACTTGCATGGGTTCAGAGTCCTCGACAGACTGAGCTGCTTTAATGACAGTACTGACATGAGAGCGGGGTTTACGTGAACGCTGCAGATTGTCAATTGCTATCGTCAACTCGATGAAATCGTTCAAACTTCTCCCCTCATCTCGACATGCTAGTTCAGCTTGTAATTCATGACTTAAACCCTTTCGAAACAGAACTTTTAAGGTGTCACTCACCCAGGTCGTTTGTGCTGCCAATGTGCGGAAGTTCATAGCATACTCAGCAGCTGAAGATCTCCCCTGAGAGAGCTCTAGCAAGCGTTCGCCAGCACTCTTTCCCTCCTTGGGATGATCGAAAACCTCACGGAAGCGTGTGAGGAAATCGTTGAAGGAGGAGAAGGATGATCCATCCGTGCGCCATACAGCGGTAATCCAGTCAAGAGCCCTTCCGGTTAACAATGAGCAAACAAAGGCAACCTTACTGTTGTCAGTGGAATAGAGCATGGGTTGTTGTTCCACAAACAGCGAACATTGTAGTAAGAAGCCTTTACATTTGTTAGGGTCACCGTCGAATCTCTCAGGAAAAGCCAGTCGTGGGTTAATCTGAGAGGGCGTGGGAACCGCATGTGCAATGGCGGCCGCTTGTGGCGCGGGTGTCGTGACAACAGGACTATGGAGATTCTGAATAGCCTTCACCAATTCCTCCGTGACGGCGGTAAGATGATTTAACTGTTGCTGATTAGCAGCGATCTGACTTGCCTGAGCTGCCAGGTTGGTGCAGAGATGTTCATAGGCTGCTGGATCTTGTCCTGGCGAAGTCTTCTGTAACGGTGACTGACTCGACATGGGATCCATTTGCAAGCTTTTATTAGAACACTCGTAGTCGTACAGGCGAAGGGTCAGGATCAGCAAACACAGTATAATAGAGATATCAGAATCGTAGTCAATACCAAGCAGTGGGTCGGGGTAACCAGCAAGTATCACAGTCCGTATAACAATCTGGGTTCAAAGGTAGGCAGCAAAGGTTCTAGGATCGATAAACAACAAGGGTTGGCAACTGGGATAGCAAGACAGGGTAGAACGCTCAGAAATGTTAGCCGTGGCAGAAACAAGACTTCGCAATGAGGTGACGCAAAGGTCTGGCTTATATGGCAGTCTCTGATATGGAACACCTGGCCGGTGATCAGTCCAAGGTACGGGGCTGTTGGGTAATGTAGTGAGTATCAGTGTAAGTGAGTGTTTGGATGCCTGTAGGTGTCAGTATTCGGGCGATGGTGCCCTCTGCTGGCCTCTGGAGGGACTCACGGGGTTCGTATTCGTGACAGACATACATATATATAGCATATAGCATATTATTAATCTTAATTAATGTTAATTTCTAACTAAAGTTTAGTTTCTAAAACATATTTTAAAATCATAATTTAAATTAGTTAATGCACTGTGAAGTGAAAAGCAACACCTGCGTTTTAATTAACCAACGTTAATAAAGATTGATAAATGTAGCATATCAATCTTTGATGTAATGTCTTAGAAATATAATATAATATAATATAATATAATATAATATAATATAATATAATATAATATAATACATTGTTAGTTCATATTACATATAATCATATCTAATGTTAACAAATGAGACATTATTGTAAATTAAAGTAAAAAAAAAAAAACTCTTCCTCACGGCCTGGTCTACTGATGCCAAACAATACAGAAACTCGACTCTTCAGACCTTTGAAGTGAAATCAGCTTCATTATTATTCTAATCACACAGCTGAAGTTTACTGAGTCTCAAGATATCAAAGCACTAGAGATTCACCATGTTCTTCAGTGAAGGTCTCGCACCTGCTTTATCAGCAGAGGAACAAAAAAAAGAAAAGAAAAAAGATTTAATGGAAGATCAATGGTTCAAACTTCAGACTATTTAATATATATATGTATTTAATAATAATAAAAATACTTCAAACAAATATGAAAAATGCATTGCTGAAAAAAAATATTGGTCATCATTGAAAATTGTTGATAGCGCAAGTAAAATGTTCTTGAGCTCAAAATAGTGATGTTTGTATCATCCAGTGTTATTTTATACTAAAGTTATTTTACTTTATTTTGAATCATTTGAATCAGTTTTCATTAAAATTTTAATTGTTATTTTTGTTAATCTAGTAATCACAAACACACACACACACACACACACACACAAACACACACACATACATACACATAAACGTTTTATAATTATAGTACATCAAGTCAAAATGTTGCTTTGGAAACTAGCTGAAATCAAAAAGCTTTTCATATTTTATTTCAGTTTACATTTATTTTATTTCAAGTAACAAAATGTGTGTGTGTTTTTTAAGGGTTTTAATTTTAGTTTTAGTGAACTATAATAACTCTGGTACCATCTAGACGGTATTCACATGAAAGACTATTAGAACTTATTAAATTGATAATGCGATAAAACTTTCACTGCAGTAGATTAAAAGACTGCATCAACAATCAGATTAATAAACAATTTGCTTCTCTGCAGGGTTCATAAAGAGACTTCAAAACATTATCCAAATATCCAAAATTAATATCACAGTATGTAGATGTCAATCACTGCAGCCCACTGTGAATCTGTGATGAGAAACTGGGGAGTTGAAGATCTCGTCTTTTAACTGAAGAAGAATCATCTTTCTGCAATCAAACACGTGACACATAAACACACTGATCGCTCTTCATAAACCAGCTCCATTACACTGCAGACAGAGAGGAGGAGAGATGATGACGATGATGATGATGATGATGGAAGAAGAGGACTATAATGGGCCACTGGGAGATCCAGGATGAGAAAAGACAAGAAAGATTGTTGCTTGAATACAGACACCACATTCGTATACAAACACCCTTATTTACTTCTACTTTAATGATCTTTTCATCATTGTATTATTATAAAAGTAATCTGTATAACTTGTTTTACAAGTCTGTCAGGTCATATGATTACTTTGTTGTAAGTCGTTATGCTGTCATGATATAATATTACAGAAGGTCATGTGACACAAAAAGAACCAATAGCATTCATGCATTCATTTAGTATTATGCAATGGAAAAAAATTGTGTAGAATCACATTTAAATTGGAAATGAATAGTACATTTCACAAATATTTTCAAATAAAATGGTGACAAACAGACTGAATTTTTTTTATATATAAAAATGTGAATGTAATTTTTTAATAGAAAGAGTGAAAAGGTATTTTCTTGTCAAATATATTCCAAAAATCTTATTTAACTTGGTTTAATTTTTTTTTATGTTTATGTTTTTTAATGTAGAAATAAAGCACACAAATCTAGTGGACTAATTTTTGAGTCTTTTATGATGCTTTTTTATCACTTTATAGATTAAATGCACCTGGTCGCTGCATGCAAGCATGAAAATCTCAGCAAGTATCTCCTTTTATGTTTTATAGTAGAAAAATAAATGATATGAGGTTGTGTAAATGATGACACATTTCAATTCTTAGTGAACAAACCCTTAAAAACAGCAACTTTTAAACATTTAAAACAACATTTACAATTGCTCACAACTCAATAAAGTTTTAATACAATTATAATGCCCAGCCCAGGGATCTGAAGCTTTGGTTAAGCAGCTGTAAATGAATCAACTATGCCAAACCAGCTCAAAACAAACAGGTTGGGAGAATGAATTTTCCAGCTAAAGGCAGATGACTAGAAGCTCCAGAACAAGTCTAAATGAAAAGTACACCACATCCTCAGCTCGAGTTAGTCCTGAAGATAAAAGCTTCAGGCGGCACATGCAGAACGGACACATTGAAACCGAGGCCTTTAATGGAGCCTTCAGACCAGAGCCCCGTTCCACTGGGGATTTAATGCTGTGGTTTTATTGGAAGTTATTTTCTTATGAGCCAACATAACATCACAACAGTGATTGCTTTAGATTCCAGGACCTTCTTTGGGTTTCGCTGGACTGATTTCTACTGCTGGAGGATGGAGTTTATGGCTGGGAGACTTTATTGTCTAAAAACTGTCCCAAAGGCGGCTCGGTTTGATCACATAAACAATAGTGAGTACTTTACATTTCTGTTGTTTACATATAAAGCTACAAAACAGATCAAAGGTTTGAAATAATTTAGATTTTTTTTTTTTTGAAATAGACTTACAGATTATTATTTTAAAATATAGTAAGATATAAAAGCTATTTTAAATTGTAATGATATTTCATAATATGACTTTTTTATTATTATTTTTTTATACAACTGCTGACAAAGCAAAGTGAAAATGTGCTGAAAATGTACTCACCATCCAAGATGTAGATGAGTTTTTCTCTTCATCAGATTTGGAGAAATGTATAGCATTGCTCACTAATGGATGCTCTCCAGTAAATGGGTGCCGTCAGAATGAGAGTTCAAACAGTTGATAAAAACATCACGATAATCTACATCAGTCCATCAGTTAACATCTAGAGAAGACAAAAGCTGCATGTTTGTTGGAAACATATACATCATTAAGACATTTTTAACTTCAAACTGTTGCTTCATTCTAAAATGAGCCCATAAACCACAATAATGCTTCTTTCATTGAAAAAGTCCATCTCCTGTTGTCTCTCGCATCAAAATCCAGCCACATTTGTTTACAGCTGTTTTGGCTTGTAAACTGTGCTTGATCGGTGCAGATTTCACTACTGACTTATGGAATTATATTTGCTTCAAAAATGTAACTTTATAAAACTGAACATAACTTTTAAAGAAACTATCAAAAATATGCCATTACAAAAGAAGAAAAACGCAATGAATTGTTTTTACCTCAATCGCACAAATTTAACAGGATCTTCAAATATGCTTCATTCTTTGTTAATGTTTTTCAAAGATTAGTTTTCACTAATTGTGGATTCTGAATGCATTGCCACAGATTTCGATTACGCTTCGCAGTTTTTCGTTTGGTGTTTTGACACAAACCTCTCGTGGGGGCGGGCTTAACAGTGATCTACTCTGATTGGATAGTGAGCTTTTGATGGACAGGTGCTCTCTGACCGGGAAGTACAGACGTCACTCATTGGCGCGCATATTGGAAAGCTCTAACGGTGATTTGTATGCAATACGTCATGCTTTGTATGACTAAATATATGTATGATTTCTTTTTCACTGGAGAAAGCAATATTATTATCAAGAAATCGTATTTTATCTGTAAGCAATGTTTTCTAGATAAAAAAAAATAATAATGATGGTTTTAATTCCTTCAAATACTCTGCTAGACTGGAGTGGTGTGGATTACTTGTGATGTATTTATCAGTTGTTTGGACTCTCATTCTGACGGCACCCATTCACTGCAGAGAATCCATTGCTGAGCACTGATACATTTCTACAGTTATGTTCTAAAGAAGAAACAAACTGGATAAACTATTACTTTGTTGCTCAGCTACACATAAGAAAAGAAAGAAAAAGAGTAAGACAGAAAGCTGGTAATGATTTGCCAAGATAAATATATGCAGCCTATACGTACAGAGTAAAACAGGCCTGACACATTTCACATATGTTGCTTGGAAAGAAGCATCTGCATTCATATACAGTAGTAGCACAGAGGATGTTTGAGACCTAACACAGCAGTCGATTCCTGTGAATCCATACACACACAGAAGATATGGTCATAGAGGCAGGGCTCTTGAGACTCGGTTCACTCTATAATGAGGCGTCAGGCTCCAGCAACACTAATGCGAAGCCCCCAGGTAATAACTGCACACTGTTCCACATCTCCTCTCTTCTTCTGCACCTAGAGAACCAAGCAGAGAGGAAACACTGTTCTATATAATGAACATGTGTGTGTGTGTGTGTGTGTGTGTGTGTGTGTGTGTGCGCACATGTGTGTAAAATAGCAGCAAAAGGGCACTTAAGTGTATACTGCAGTTTCTGGTGGTTTGTATTGCGGTGAGTTTCCTGCAGAGGCACCACACCAGCCCTGTGTAATTAATCAAAACTGGATTACACACACACACACACACACACGTTTGTTTTGGTGTAAAGTGTGTTCATCCCATAGGTGTAATGGTTTTTATACTGTACAAACTGTATATTCTATGGCCCTACACCATCCCTACACCTAACCCTAACCCTCACAGGAAACTTTGAGCATTTTTACTTTCTCAAAAAAAACTCATTCTGTATGATTTATAAGCGTTTTGAAAAATGGGGACATGGGTTATGTCCTCATAAGACACCCTCTCCTTGTAATACCTGTGTCACACCCATGTCATTATACAGAGTTGTGTCCTGATATGACACAAAAACAAGAGAACACACACACAATCACACACACACTGTGAAGACAGTAGAGAAGGACCATGTGCATTCATGTCTGTTCATGTACTCGTATATCATAGTGTGTGTAAAACCTGTGCTGTCCACATACAGGTGTCTACTAAGGCAGCATACTAACTAGGGATGGGAATTATCAGGATTTTAATGATTCAGGATCTGATTGCACTTAATGATTTAGCTTCCTTAACCATTTCATTCATTAATCTTTCTGTACTTGAAGAATAATTGTTCTTAGCTGTAAACAAGCTACACAAAACCATCAACCTCTGGTACTACTGTATATATGGAAGGTGGCACAACCGTGGAATATGTTGTTATATGTTTTGTAGCAGAGGCAGTCAGGTTTAGATTTTTTATCTGTTAGTATTTGATAGATGTCTTGCATCTGAAGAAGATTTCCAGGCGTGTTTATGTTACAGATTAACAACACTTTTTGAACGATGTGATCAATCGTTTTTTTCTGTTTAAGTTGATATCTGTATCATGGTGAAGTTGCTTGTCATGTCCTTAACACTTTTTAAAGGTAAAGCCCATATCCAGTTTCTGCTTTCATGTGTTTTGTTGATTTCAAATTATTTAATTAAATGGAAAAATGCACAATTGATGCATGTGTAAATCCATACAGGACAGAAACTATATCAGAGGTCTATCTAAAGTTCCAAAGAAAGACTGTAACACTACTTTCTTCAAAGCTAGCACAGCTATTAATGTCAATTTCTACATTAGCTATGTTTTCAAATGCACATTTTAGGATATTGCATGAAAAATAACTCCTACGGTTAATCTGTAAACTGTGGATATAAATGCCAAAATGCATAAAATAAAATAAAAAATGTGCATCGTAAAACATGAGCAACTCAACTCAACTGTGAAGGGTCGTTTATTTATTTATTTTATCTGATAAAATGATGATAAATCAGATCATGTGAGATAAACCAGATCTCACAATTTTGATATGAACTTGAGAAATATCATGATTTATTGTCTCAAAATTCTTCTCGCAATTGAGAATTGTTTATTGTGCACATTTAGTGATTCAGTAGACCCACATTTTATTTACTTTACAAGTGCGTTACTTAGTATTTAATTTATTAATGCAATAGTTTATGTATGGATAACCTTTAAGACCACACCTCTTTTTTGTTAATAAATAAATTAATCTCAAGCGTCTCATGATTTATTATGTGTGTAATTATTTGGCTAAGCAAATTGTATTATTGTATTATTTAAAAAATATACAATAAAGTCAAATCATATATTTATCTTAGATCAGCCTTAGCCTTTGAGTACATTTACATAACTCGTCTTTCATAACGATTAAGTTTAACTTTCAAAATCAAGCACCCAACGCAAAACTTACCAGTCTGGGATCATTGTTTATCTCCGTTCACACTGCACAAAAGGAAATGTAAAGATGTTTTTCAAAAAGTCTCAGTTTTGGACCGTTTAAACTAAAATGCAAGCCCAGACGTCTCAAACTAAAACAGGGTCTACAGCGTTTTCGAAAGTCTCTGTTTGTGAGGGTTGAAAACGCTACAGAAGTGTAAACGACATGTGTAATCATAGCAAAAGTTTTGCACTTTAAAACGTAAATCCACTAGTGTAAACATATTTCATATTCATCCCATTGTGTGATAACAAATATATCAATGAAAACATTTTCAATGAGAATTTGGCTGCATTGAAATATAGTATGTCATCACAGAGAGGCAAACAAATGTAAAAGCAATAACGCCATGAATATGCTAATTAGTGTATGACATCATCTATAGACTTTTCAAGTGGGCTTTAGCGACTTTCTATTGAAAGAAGTGGACTACAGTGGTCACTGCTGAGGATGGAGATTAGGATTGCAGAGTAAAGGCTTGGAATTGCTTCTGTTCCTCGCAGCTGTATGGATTGTGAAGATCTGGATTAGAATGCACAAATAAAATTGATTCCTTTTGTAATTATATTGCATTTTTTTAGTGTATTTAATTTAATGTTCGCTTGTCAGTCACAGCGTGTCAGAGAAAATGCTTTTTGTGTCCCACGGGCCACGGCAAACAAAGTAAATATTACATGATGAATAATGGTTAAACAATTGCAGATATGTTATTCATTTGTAAGGATTTGAAGTGTAGCCTTGTTAAGCATTATGTATTCTTTGAAATAAGTTGACTGCAGAAATCACACAGAACAGAATTTGTTTTAAAATGTTATTTTATAGTAAGTAAATGAGTAGACTCAATTTAATAATGCAATTGAAAACATGATGATATTGATATGACAACTGAATACAATGATTTCACTACGATTCATTGGTAATGTTTAATTTAGAGCACTGCTTATCTATGTTTCCTGTTGAAGGTACATGTACTGTTTCCCCACAGACAAAAATCCATGATTCCCTGATAAAGATGAACAAAGCCACACAGTGAAACAGGTGAACTGCGTGAAAGATTCTCCAAAAGCGTCAATAAAACAAGTTAAATTTCACCCGGCACAGACAATACGATATTTCAGGCAGAAATTCCAGAGAAGCACAATAAATGGCTTTGAAATCAGTCCCATCTTTTCAAACATGACTAGAAGCCATTTGTTAATTAACAGAATGACCTTACATTACGTATAGGTGACCTTAAGTCTTGAAGTCCTTATAAAAGTAGAAGTTTTGTCTCAAGTCTTGTATCATCCCTCCAACCACACCATGAAGAGAGCTGCTTCATTTCTACTCCTGATGTGTCTCTTGGCCAATGGACAAGGTAGGACACTTTATGAAAAACTGTTTCCTTTTATCAATCGGTAGATATGCATGTTAAATGTTCAATCTGAATCAAATCTTACAGAGTTACGCTGGGAGAACACCTACGATGAGCCTCTTGATTTTAAGTGCCCCTCAGGACAGTCAATATCCTACATAAAAAGGTGAGTTGAATATTACTTTATTACTTCATAGGGCCAAAACCACTGAAATGCACGTTATTTTTCATAAAATATAATACATTTAGCTTGCAACTCTTGAAAAGTGAGCAAAAAAAATCAACTGTAAGGATGAAAGATATCATATTTGCTTTAGAAATTAGCAAAAATTCCAGTTCGATATACTTGAGTAAAGTATGCATTCTAAAAAACAATGCTTTTGTATTATTAATGATACATAAGTAAGTATATATAATCAAAATGTCATGTTATGATAATTCAGCTGAATTATTACAATGTTTCCCTGCCTAACAAAACCAAAGCCAACATCACAATCATCACGAGGACCGAGTGTGGGAATTCGGCTGTAAAGACACCTTTGACTCTACTTCAGACTGTTTCTTGTCACCTAATGTCAATGATTTTGACCAGAAATTCACCTTTGAGTGTCCGCCTCACCACATCATTACAGGAATGAGCAGCTATCACAACAACAAGCATGAGGACAGACGGTGAGCTCTGATTTTGCACTGACTTTGCACGAGTTCGCCCGAGCCGATGTCTTTACTGTGATTTCACACATGCAGGTGGCAGTTTAACTGCTGTAGAAGTAACAACCAATGTACTGCTGACTGTGAGTGGACTCCTTTTGTGAACAACTTTGATGAGTATTTCCACTGGACAGTGCCAAACCATAACTACCTGGTGGGTGCTGAAAGCTACCATGAAAACAAACACGAGTAAGTACAGCTCCCCAGAATAATTCAACACACTGCACACTGGCTTTATATGAGCCTGACGGGATTGTTTTGAGATAGTGATTGGCTGCTTCAGGAACAAAATATACAGACATGGTCAAATATTTACTGATTTCTGAGAGCAGAATGTCACAAATAATCAATCAGAATTAAGTATTACAAAGAGCTGCATAATTAAGATTAATAGTTTCAGCATATTTTCAGCATATTCAGGGGGAAAAAGTGTTGTGTCGTGTCTTTATTTGGTATATTTTTAATATTGATAAAGGTTTTCATGAGACAGTGAAAACGGGTGATGCAAATATGATACTGTAGTCATAATAGCACATGAAACTGCCTTTAAATACTAATGTGATGTCTTTTTACATATCTTTCAGAGACCGGCGCTGGAAGTACAAGTATTGCACCAAAGTGCAATGCTGAGACTCTCATAAATTCCCCCGAGAGCATAAACATTTAAATTTAAATTCAAAATGGAAATGTTGTCATTATTGACCTGAGAATCTAAGGTAAAAAATGCTGATAGGTCTAAGACTGTAAATGCATATGAATGTCTGTAAAGTCATTTTTGCACATCAATAAAATCAGGTGTTCTGAATAAGTCATTTTCCAACCTTTTCCAATTTATAAAATAATTAGAGTTTGAACCATATCTTTTTTTCAGTTAGAGACTGTAGATACAAAACTCTTACACCACTTTTTAAATATGACATCTGTACAAAATATATATATTTTTTTTACAAAGGATTTGTAATAGATAATACTGAACATAATGCCATCGATGAGACAACTGATTACAATACAACAAAATGTTAATGCCATGATTTCACTATTCATAAGGATGTGACAAAAAACAGACAAAAATCCTTTTTTTTTTTTTTTTTTAGCACAGCAAACACATAATTTTACAAATCTAAAGTGGGCTTGCTGCAATCTGAACTTAACGTTTTCTTAAAATGTCACTAATTTTATGATTATGCATTATTTCATTATTTTGAGTCACTGTGAACCAGAAGTACATCTAAAGTTGTATGCATAAAAAAAGAATACATTTTAGAGAGAGTAATTAAAAATAGCTTTTAAAAGGCTATAAAAATTTATAATGTATTTATAATTTCTATAAGCTATATGATCCTCTAGAGGTGCTTTCCATTTTTGTAGGTAATTAACTAAATTAAAATAACTTTTGGCTATGCAATGTCACTGAAAACAAAAGTGACACATTTCATAGAAAAACAACAACAACTGTATCAGTGATGTAAACAATAAAATAAACTACATTATGTTTAAAATAATTGCATTAAATTAAATAACAGGTATTTTAAGACAATATTTAGATTTTTTAAATTGTCACATATGGAATAAGTTAAAATCTACTTGTCTAAGTAAAGTGAAATTAATAAAGACAATAAGTAACATTACTATGGCCATGTTGAGTAATTTCTACTTTGTTAATGTTTACTATGCAATACTCTGTTTCAAGTACATGTTCTTCAAACAATATAAGACTATAAATTAAGCCAAGCTTTTAAAGTGTATGCTTTACTTAGAAACATCTATGTAAATAATAAACAGTAGATATTGTGTAGACAACAAATACTCAATACTTGGTACACAATAGGCTACACAACAACGCTAACATCTAATGGATCATTTCGGAGTATGAATGTGTCCTTTTGAGAAAAACCTGAACTCCAGATGTCGCAAAACAGCAAGTTACTAAACCTAACTGGAAAAGAAATGATAAAACAGTGTCCATACAGCTGGAAAAACTAAATGAGTTTTTCTTGCCCCAGTGCATGATGGGAACGGCAGTTTCAGAAAGTTAAGTAGTTGAGTAATTTTAACGTTTGAATTACTACAAGCTTAAATTGAGTACAAACATACAATTTACTTTTTTTTTTTTTTCATTCTTGCCTGAACTAACTTATTCATGTAAATTACTTTCTTTGTAGTAGTATTTATTTCACCACACTGTCATTTTTACACCCCCAGTGAATGAATGTCAATATTGTGATTTTTTTTTTTTTTTTTTTTTTGGAGATTGTCTGGATTTGGCACATGATTAAATTTATGATTTATTATTTAATCCAATGATTTCAGCCTATTGACACATGCACACACACAAACACAAGCCTGTCTTTTTTTATTAAACATGAGATCAGCCGCAGAGTTCATTTTCAACTTGCATTTATTTCAGAGGATCATGAGAGAATATCATCATGAATTCTTGGAATCAACATCTGCGCTGGGAACAGACCTTGAACCGAAATCGGCGATCTCTGAAAGAAGTACAATACATTAGTGAACAACAGAGCTCACAATCTGACATGTTCCACTTGAAATAGTCATAGCATGAATATATAGAAATAACATAAATTCTACCCACTCTTCACGATTTTGATGGTAGCTTTGAGTGCCCACCAGAACGCTCTCGGAAGGCACAGTCCAGTGGAAGTACTCATCGAAGGAGTTCACGTACGAGGTCCAATGACAGTTTGCAGAAATACAATTACTTCTACAGCAATAAAACTTCCAGCTGTGTGGAAACATGGTATTGGCATCAGCTCAGAGGAGTTAGAGAGAGTCAGAAGATGAGAATCGGTCAGACATCAGAGCTCACCGTCTGTCCTCATAGCTGTTACTGTGGTAGCTGCTCATTCCTGCGATCACGTGTTGTGCTGGACACTCAAAGAAGATCACTTGATCGAAGTCATTGACGTAACTTGTCCAGAAACAACTTCCACTCTGGCCATTGGTGACTTGACAGCCAAAGTCCCAAACCCGGTCCTCATAGTTATTGTTGTGCTCGCTTTGTTAAGTTGGAATGGAGAAATGTATATTTATTATTATTTAAATTGCATTGATATTTACATTTAAATTTGAAATGTTTGAGTTTCCATTTAGCTTTGCTAAAACTGACATTTATAGACATCCCAAATCTCCTCAAACAGACAGCATCTCTGCAAATTATATACAATACTCTGGAAGTCAAGCAAGGTGGGAGGAAAGTCCTGTTTAGAGAGTATTAAACAGCATTTTTGGTGATTCAGTTAGAAGTTTGTTGTTTCCACTTGGTATACGTACATGTGTTTTAAATTAAATTAAAAATTAAACTTTTATGCATTTAGCAGACGCTTTTAACCGAAGTGACTTACAGTGTATTTTAAATTTTAAATGCTTCTCCTTTGACACTAAATCACTTTTGCGGTAATTAACATGAAAACTGAATGTGCATCCAAACCAGGTAATGCGGCATGATTCAAGGAGTCCTTGATAGTGTATTATACTTATTTATTTCTGATTTAATGCTGTGTCAGCAGCAAAGGTAATATCCAACCATTGCATCACAATGTTTACAACAATTAAACAATTCTGTCTTAAAAAGTCTGATAGTTTATTATATGTTTATAATCACTCAGTACAAATTAATAAGCAGTATTACTCACCTGGTTATAGAGGATATTGACTGGCCTGCGGGACAATTAAAGTTTTAGAATCCCATCATATCTGTTCTGCCAGCCTGTGTAGAGAGAGATATCAAACCAAATTCAGCTTGGAATACAGTATTTATTGCATACACACACAAACACACAAAAAAAACATGGTCCAGGTGAAAAGGATCAATAGAAAATGCTAGAGAAGCCTCTCACCTCGTGCACGACCCACCACTGCAGTCAACAGCAGAAACAGAACAACTCTCTTCATTGTGTTCAGGGATGCAACTGCAATTTGTGGTGTTTATCTAAGCTCTTGCTGCGCAAACACTTTTGACAGTGCTCGTCCTGACTGTGTTCTTTTAAATACTTTATCAACATGACTCAATCCAGCAGTGACCAATCACGAGTCAAAACAAGCCAGTGAAATCTAAATATTTATCTTGTATCATGTGATTTAATGGTATTTTGCATATTTTTATGTGGTGTTATCAGTTTATGAATTACATGAAAACACCCTGAAATATAATTGTATATATTTCTTTATTCAAAGACCTTTCTCTAACAGTTAGGGTTAGTTTAGTTTTTTTTTTTTTTTTTTATGCCAAATGCAACTTGCAGAGTACACCTTTAAATCATTAATTGATATATATTTGATTAATCCACAATTAATTCCTACTGATTTGTAATTGTCTCACCTCATGGATTTGCATCTCTGTGTGTTGATATTATACACTATGTGTTTGTATTACCTTATGAATTCTGATACCATTATAAATTGCTGCAGTGTGTTCATAATGAAATACATGTCTAATATAGAGCCCTTTTATGAGAAATGTTAATACATTATTTAATGAGGATTAGGACTGGTTAGCTAACCAAACTCTAAGAAAAAAATAATAAAATGCTTTCATAAAGGTAATTGTGCATACATTTATGGAAGCTTGTTTCCACCATGCAACAAAGAAAAAATAATTGATGATGAAAGATAATTGCATTCTCTTATCTTGCAGTTCTGACTTTTATTTCTCCAAATTATGAGGTTTTTTATTTTTATGTCTATACTATATCTATACCTATACATTTTATATCTATACAATACTTTTTTATTAATAAAATCTGAATTTTTAGACTCGTATTTTGCAAGAAAAAATGTGATTTTATAACTCACTTATTGCAGATTTGTATCTCAACTTCTTCTTTTTTATTATTATTATTTTGCCTTGCAATTCTGACTTTATAACTTGCAAATTCTCAGCTTCAATCTTGCAATTCCGAGAAAAAAAAAAGTTGAATTGTGAGATTAAAAAGTTGCAGTTACTTTTAAA
>NW_020526021.1:0-45419 GCF_003368295.1 Carassius auratus | reverse complement strand
TTCCTTTTCCTTTAAGCGGGCATTCGCACAACACACTCTTGCATCTGTTGGTACAATATTTTAATTGTTTTCTTACATAAACACAAATTAAGCAGATGGTTTTGACGAGTCTTGAGCCATGAGTGTGATATGTTTGGGACGCCACCAACTTTTAAACTGTCAAAGTTTTTAAAGACCTCTTAAACTGTCTTTTGTGAACAGTAAACTTTTAAAGGGATGGTTCACCATAAAATGAAAATTTTATCAATTATTTTCTTTCTTCTGTAGAGCACAATATAAGCTATTTTTAAATATATACAATAAATATCAATGGGGTCCAAAGACCCCACTTACTTCCATTGAATAATAGAAACCTTCTTCAAAATACCAACTTTTGTGTTCCACAGAAAAAAAGAAAGTCATACAGGTTTGGAATGACATAAAATTTTGTTCATCCCATAACTTTTTTTTTCATTCCTTCATGCTTTTCCAGGGATCCGCTCATCACAGTAAAAATAATTAGTGTTACGAATGTAAAAAAAAAAAAAAAACGCAATTTGAAGTATTCAGCAACATGCCGACAGTTTATATGCCATAGAAGCTCAACTCAAAAATAGGCATCTATTCAATGCAAAGTTCTGTTCAACGGTGGTTATACTCTGAGAAAATGGAGACACTAAGTCCTTTGGAAGCAGAAAAAGACTCCTTGTAGACAGACATTGTCTCTTTGTTTTTCGTTAAGCTTTGCGAACAATCAGTGGAATGTATGTTGCTCAGTCACATCACGTCATGTTAATAACCATATCTCATAAAGAAATGGAAATATTAACCGATAGTTGACCTACTCTCACAGTTTGCGTTATTTACAAGGCAAGTCTTTGTTTATTATTCTAAAGGGGAAAAGACGAGCTAGTGTTGGCTAACATGCTAACAGGAGGAGGTACTGGCAACGACAGGCGCTGACACCATCCATCTCCCAGATGTCAAATAGTTGGACAGAAGTTAGTCAAAGCCTGATAGATTGCCAGATCACAGAAGGATGGCACTAGTTGTGGAGACAAGCTGCAGAAGTAGCTGGGGTGGAGGGAAACAAGAGCAAGACCGTGCTTTGCATTTCAAATGATCCTACCAGGAGCTGGGTGCGGGCAGATTGTAGAAAGCCCTGACACACAAGTGATTGATAAGGTGTGAAAGTAAAGGCTGCAAACGGTCATCTGTTAGAGAACTGTAAGTGGGCTTAATTATTCAAACTGAGGCAAGTTCCTCAGGGAAGCCCGTTGGGTCTGAAGCTGTCAGGGTTAGAATCATGCGCTGATGGATAATGGCCTCCTCGCCCGGCCAGGGTCTTGGAGAAGAGCGGCGTGCTCCCGGAGCACTGCTTGATTTCCCCCCATGGTTTAGTCAGATAGAAGGGGGCTTTGAACATGAGCAGAGCTGTTATTTTGTTGTGTCGTCAGTCAGGCCTGTCAGTTGGCGGCAGTCCAGTTAATGATGTGTTGTAAGAGCTTCATGTTCGCAATCACATTTCCTGTTGTTTCATTGGATCAAAAAAAGTTCTTAGGTAAAATGCAAAATGGTTATTAAACTGTTATTCATAATTAAAACACTATTCACTAGATTCTCACTAGATTCTTCTAAAAATAATTATATAAAATAATAATATTTAATAACAAACAAACAAACAAATAAATAAATATAGATGAGATGGCATTCACACCATGTTTGCAAAAAATAAAAATAAAACTAAATAAAAAGCTTAAAAAATAACACTGTGCTGTAATTTCCTATTCTGGAACAAATTACTCTTTTGAACGGGTTCTTTTTTTTTTAATCAATCCAAACAATTCATGTAATAGTCTTGTACTTACTGGCAACTTAGTGGTTTAGACTCCCTCGCTCAATGATTCATGCAGCTAGTAGCTACTGGGTTCACTGAATGGGTTAAAAAGGGTTATTTTCTAGCATAAAGAATACAAGGTGATTTGAATAAAGTGAGTTGAATACACAGAATTTTTGCAACTGTTGTATACTAACTGATAGTCTAACAATTGTAACCACAGCCTGATCACAGCAGATAATTGTGATTAACCATGAGCATTGACAACAGCACTTCTGAACAACCATCTATATCGAGCAATTCTGTAATTTGTCAGCCAATGACTCACATGTCAATTTCAGGAGTACAGCTTGTGATATTAGCACAGTAAAAAATGAATTTTTTTTAAATACTAGAACAAGCATCCTAAGACTTCCTTCCTTCCTTCCTTCTCTCTCTATCTCTCTCTCTCTCTCTCCCTCTCTCTGTAAAGAGAAAAGTGTTCAGTTATGTAATAAGTTATTGATTTTGCTTCTTAGGAGAGATTGGAGCTGCTGAGTCTCCTGCTCTGCTGCTCTCCCAGAGGAGAGTCACCTGACAACAGACCCTCCCTGATGCTCACTGAGTGTTAAGGCCTTCAACCTGGTCACATATCACTTTCACCCGGTCGCCTCGGGCTAAAGCTCCTCTGAACACAACACACCACACACACACACATGCACGCACATGGCTGCTTTGTTGCTTTTAACACAGTGTCCGCTTGTCCAATTGCATCCATTAGCACGGATGAGCCAGATAGCAATTCGAAAGAGAAGTGTGTGTGCCAGCGTTTAGGCAGCTAAAGGGGGTAAGCCTGCCATAGTGTGTGAATGCATTGCATAAAAGAGCGTTTGCTTGGGTTTGTCGGGCTAAAAAGACTAAAGCCTATCAAAAATCTATTTGCGTGTGTGTGCATTGCGTGCAAGGGTTGATGGAGATGTCGGGACCTGTTAGTGCTGCTGGGAGTTGCAAGGCAGGGTGGTTGCTGGTAGGGGTCTTTGTTCACAGGGGAAAGAAGCCATAGAGCTGGCTCCTCAGGCAAGCCAAGGGTCAACTGCTCGGCTCATCCATCTTCCAGCCTGGCAGTGACCTGTCAGCTCAGCTGCTCACGTTACTAAGCAGAGCAGGCAGGCCTGCATCTGTGCAAAGCTGCTCTGTTGCAACCATGTGTAAATGAAGTTAAATATTCACTGACCCCATGCCCAGCCCGTGAGCGACCCCGGTGACACCACGGAAATCACAAACGTTACAACAAAATGGCAAAGATTCCTGGCTATTCACCTCGACATATTTCACATCGCTTCAGTGTTTTTGTTCTCGCTGGTAAAAATATGCGTGCTTGATCTAATGCTGCATTTCCCTGCTGAGTCAAAAAAAAAAAAAAAATTCTCTGCTGACTGAGTCATGTTCAGCTTTACTGTGGTGAACTGAAGTTGTGCATTAAACATAACAGAAATAACTGGTTTTCAACTCTGGTGAATCATGAAGGCCCATGCAAAAGCAAAGCTGAGTTTGTGTACTGTATTTTAAAACAAAAAAATGGCTGGATATTTGTTATCTGATGTTTTGTGAATAAGAGAGTAAAATTTACAGAATTTAAGGTTGTTGGGTAAATCTAATTTAATATGCAAAACTTTGTACACAGGACATTGAAGAAATGTTTTAGAAAATATATTACTATGTAATACCAAAGTAAATGTTCTAAATAAAACATAAAAAAAGTAAAAAAAAAAAAAAAAAAAAAAAAAAATTGCTGGGCAGAGATGCTGTTTGTTAATGAGAAGCAGACTAAATTCTCTCCTGCCTCATAAAATGAGATTAAAGAGAAGAAATGTCACAGACACAGAGTGATGTCTCTTAGCCAAGTTATTACTGAATGTAACTCGAAGTGAACACATCGTGCCAAAGAAGAATCAGTAAAATTAGAATATAATGCTGTTCTTCTACTTTTGTGGGGACAGCTACGAGCGTCATCAAGACTACATGAAACGATCATTTGTCTGAGGAGATGATTATTGGAAGATAGAAATGTGTGCCACATGTTCGTTTTTCATGGATCACCAGCGGTGATGCTGGGGAAGTGATTGAGTGCTGTATCATTCAGTCTGTAGGCAGGGATAGAGGCGAGCGTTAGAGTGAGCGTGGGTGGCTTTGGGTGTGCGTGGATGTGCGTTTATTTAAATGGGTGTGTGTCCGTGCAGATTCGGACAGGTCACGGCTGTGTTTGGCTTCGTAATGAGGGACCTCTGCCGGTTCGCCATTGTGCGTTCACTTTGTCACCTCTGTCAAAGCTGCAAGGTCATCCAGACTGCATGTCTCGCGGTGTGTGTGAGAGGGTTGTTCAGAAGATCTTTCACTTTTTATCTTTCAAGAAAAGACCACATTTTGGGGTTGTGACAGCTGTGCTTCACTTCAGAAACAAAATCTTTGTTGAAAACAAAAAAAAGATGATTATGCAAAACAAGTTTAAGGAGGAGGAATGAAAGTGTCAATATAATGGCTGGAAGCTAAAAATTTGTATGTTTATACTAATGTTCGTCAATCTGAATGAATACAATCCAATTTCGGATTCTGAAAGTTCTGCTGATGACGTGTGCGGTCATTTCTTTAATGTTAAAATCCTCTTTGTTTTCCATTTGCTAATCAATGCCAGTAAATCAGGACGAATGACGTAGAAGGACAAGTGCAGTTGCCTCAGGATGTGCTTACATTTTCTATTTTGCAACCAGCTGCAAACAAGCAACCAGCATTTACACTTGGAAGGAAGCATTTCATCTGAGGCATTTGAAATTCTGGTGGAAGCCCAAAACCTTATTTCCTAAAAGGCTGCTTTTTTTTTTTAAAGCGCTTCTTTTCACTGTAAAAGTGACATTTAATGTTTCCTTCTTTTCTGCTATCACAGAACATATCATATGCCAGGAAAGCCATCTGGGTAGATGCTATAGCGATGCGTTGAGCTGTTGTACAGTATTTAACTGAAATGGATCTCTCCTTCTTTTTTTTGGTCTGTTTTAACAGCAATAACATTTTACAGATTCCTTCTTTCAGTATTTTGCCATAATTTTATGTCCATTCAGACCGTATTTCCAGTGTAATCACATTTTTTTAGCATTCTGCCTCACATGAGAAATGAGGAGCGTTGAAAGATCTCTTCTTGGCAGTGACGATGTCCACCTCCAGCCAACACAAATGTGACTGTCAAAGCATAATGCATTCAGCAGTAATTGCAGAGATAATATGTTCCTGTCCTATTCTGTTTAAAATATACATGTAAAAGAGAAGCATTGTTGTGCCATTGTGTTATGCACAAAAGATGCTATTAAATATATTTTTAAAATGTATTTAGCTTTAGCAGCATGCAAATGATTTTAACAGCTGCTTTTCCTGAAGGTTTGTGCCAGATCATTTTCCTCAGTGTTTGTTTTTACCCCCCCCCCCCCTTCCTCCCAACCCTTTCACATGAAAATTTGTTATCAGTGTTTCATTCATAGACCTAATTTTCGAGAAATCATGTAGTCTGTTTTTGCACTGAAGTGTCTTTTTCAAGCGAACAGCTGTTTTCTGGCACGTTTCATGATGTTAACATTTTAACTATATTTAGGAGAGGACTCTGACAGGCTTTGATCTGTTCTTTCTGCACAAGTCTCTCTTGTGCCTCTCTCAGGGCTTCAGAGGGCATCCCGATGTGTCCTTCAGCACAGTGAAAGAAAATGCTAATCTTCTCTTTGTTTCTGATGGAAAGCTACTTATCTCTCCTCGACACAGGTAGCTGCCATGAATGAGATTCTTGTCTGCATGTAAAGGAACACACCCCTAATCCAACCTGTTCACTCCCAGTAATGTGTGGGGCACTGTGCGAATAGCTCCTAACAAGATCCATCTTTTAACATTTTAAACTGACATTTTCACAACCCTCTAATCCAACTTTCATCTTTCTTTCTTTTCTTTAACTGTTACGGCTTCCAGTCTCAGTCTAGCAGTTGTATGAGAAATGCAAAGGCTGCAGGGGCCAAAACTAGACTTTTGATTCTTTCCTTTCCTTTGTACCCTCGGCCTGTTTCCTGTAGTTGGGTAGATTTCTAACCCTCTTAGGGGAAAAGATTAAAATGCTTGCCACAAGGGCTGAGAGTTTGAAAGGCTTTAGTTTCTTTCATCAGGGGTGGAAATAACAGTAACTATTGATTACTACTTCTTTTCATAGCCAAAAGTGCGCTATTCAAGAGTAAACATATAATGCTTATCTTGTGTTTGTTTACTTTTTTTACAGCATGAAGCAGAGAAAAGTTTTAATATAATTAATTTTATGACTCCCATAGATGTCAGCAGATAACCTGTAAAATGTATTATTATGGAAATAATACACTTTCTTTTAGAAATTATACACTTTAATATACTTGCTAACTGCAACACTAAATTGCACTAAACTACAGGTTATGTAAAGTAAAACTTAAAACGAAAAATCTACTGACTATTACAAAATGCACGACGTTTTAAAAGTGTACTTAAGTGTGTTCAGAAACATAGTCCATGAAGGTGTGTACTGTGGTATCCTGTAAGTAGCTGTAACTGTTCCATTCTGAACATAGCCTGAGATCAGAAACTAATATGCTGAGGTCTAAAAAGGGAATGTACAGAGGTTTTTAGGAAATTCATCGAAAGAAAGCCAACAAGAGAAAACTACTGACAACACAAGACCAAGAGAAAAAAACTGCACTTTCTTTAAGAAAGCCTGTGATCAGGGCATTCTTCACCCTCCCTAGAGGGAGAACTGTTAGAGAATTTCGTGGTCAAAACACTAATTTTAGACAAGTCAGCAGTCTGTGCAGTTCAGCTGGACATTGTCTTGAATTTCACTTCTGAGTTGCTATTACATCTCTCGAATAAGTCTTTGAAAATGAGGAGGGATTTGTTGCCGCAAAGGCCAAAGCTGATTTTGAGGAAATCAGTATCTAAACCCTTCAGAAGTTTCGTTACAAATGTCTAGACATGCTTTTTGTGGTGACTGGCTTGTGCAGAATACATATTAGAGATTGAGATATTATAGTGTTAAAGTCTTCCTCTATTATCAGTGCCATGTAAGGAACGCTGAGAGACTTGTTTTTTCCCCTTTAGCTGAACCAGAGGCTTGACCACTAAAAGGTAAATTACAGATGCTGGCACCCGCCACCTGCTAAAAACTCTGGGAGGACTGTCAGGCTGTTTTTAATCTCTTTCTCTGTTTTTCTGTTTAACCTCAACCTGTGTTTCTAAGGGCCGACTAATTTCTTTGTGCAGTAAATGAGGTTGCTGTTGCCTGCTCTGCGTGCCCATGTCAACAAGCACATCCCATTAGCACGCCTTCACGCTAGTGACAGCTCCAACAAGCCTGTGCTCACCAAGTCCTTCAGCTAACTTTCAAAACCTGCCTAAGCTATAGTGTTTTTCCTTTCTGCTTCACCATTTAGCAGCCAAGCGTTTATGTTGGCAGGACATGTTTTCAACTCGGAACCGAAATGGGCAGTTAAGTGGAGGATATCGTCTCAGTGTCCACGTTCAGATCGGTTACCATGCTCTCAGAGCCTCTGGCACACGGGGTCATGTAGCGCTAATTCAGTCATGATTACATGCTAGCAGGCATTATGCAGCGTGGCAGAAGAAGGCATAATTGGGCAAGCCTCATCTTTTTACTCCCGTAGAAATAAAGCTGTCAGGAAGGGGAAAACAAAGCTATCATTTATCTCTGCAGTGGTGGGTTACCACATTAGCACAATGATAGTGTGTTTCTTTGACTAGTTCAGTGACAGTATTTGCACGTCTGTGTTGGGAGGGCAGGAATTTGGGCTTCAGAAATGACTGTGTTTGTGCATGTCACTCGTAGTAAAACCAGAGAGGTGGAGTGGAGACAGGTTCTCAGGCAGGCCCACATGTCAGCGCTACATTTGATTTGAGGCCTAATTTGCTGGTTGGTTGCTTGTGTAAACAACTCAGGGATACTTGGGCTTCTCAGACACCGTGCTAAACAAATCCTGATCACACGGATGTAAAAATAAACCGTCCCTGCTTCAGAGACGTAAAAAGCCAGTCTAGTCGGCAGTCGAGAGTCCTCCTGTTTTGGTGATTTGCAATGGCACTAATCTTAGTATGTTCACGAGAGAGCCATTGAGTGCTCGCAGCCAGCTTTTTGAGCTCTCTAGCTCAGGCAGGATCTTTTCCCCATACAGATTGGCTCAGAGCTGAAAACTAAAGTTAACAGACACACTGACTTACCAGGAAAATGGTTTCTGTCTTTCTTGTCCTATTTCTTTTTTCTCCTTTCCTTTCCTTTCCTTTCCTTTCCTTTCCTTTCCTTTCCTTTCCTTTCCTTCCTTTCCTTTCCTTTCCTTTCCTTTCCTTTCCTTTCCTTTCCTTTCCTTTCCTTTCCTTTCCTTTCCTTTCCTTTCCCTTAAGTGTCCTGTTTCTTTTTTATTATTTTTCTTTCAATTACTCCCGTTCATTTTCTTTTCTGGTTTATCATTTTACTTTATTTTTGTTCTTTCTCTTGTTTATCTTCCTTACATGTCCTTTTTTTGTTCATATTGCTGGCATTTCCTGTTTCTGTACCTGTCTTTTTCATTTTCATTTTCATTTTCCTATTCCCTTCCCTTCCTTTCCCTCCTATATTCAACATTTCATTTTCCTGTTCCTTCTCCTGTTAATTTTACCTCTGCTTCTTTCCTCTCCTTCTTTCCTCTCCTTTCAAATGGTTTGAAACCTTTTGTTCAGTGATAAATGGAAAGAAATCTTAATATGTTTTGACTATACACATGTTGTTGAGTATTTTCATTTACACATTGAAAAAATGAGTCAAGACTATTAATTAAATGAACACTACATTGAAAAATACAAATATACCATTAAACCATGGCTATTTCATGGTAAACTCTGCCAGCACCACCTCCTTTCAACAAGAACTAGACCTGCTGCATTCAATTACAAGTCCTCACTGGTTGAGAAAGATCCCAGATAAAATCTTTCCTCCACTTCTCAGCCTCAGAAGGCTCTTGTCCTTTACGTTGCACGGCCACACCATGCCATGCTTCCAAACTAAATACACAGTGACAGGGCTTTCGTGTAGCTGAAATGGGGATACGGTATTCATCAGCCACCCCTCATCTCAACTAGGTGGTGTTTAAAATGAGGAATTCAGCTGCCCTCCTGCGCTACCTCCGTTTTAGTCGTGTCACGGAAAGCTGCAGTATTTCTTTTCCCTTTTTTTGCAGGCCTTGAAACAATAATGCAACTACTTAAATCTAAAAACTGGGTTTGGATTTGAAAATCAGTAGTGTTGTGTCCCTGGTAATAATCATTAAAATGCATAGCTGTGAACAAAGTAATATTTATCCAGGGAATGCGGGTGTGGTTGGGGTTTAAGAAAAATCATGTGGGCCAGATTCCCTCTTTAGGCTGAAGGGGGTTTTAAGCAAACAGCTGCTAAGTGTGGATTAGTGGCTCTCAGCAGTGCCAACCGAAAAGCCAAACCGAAAATAGCTTATTTCTCTTTGCTTACTGATGTGAACCAGAAAAATACCTCAGCCCGTGGAATCACCCCAGACTTGTTCTCTGCTGTTTTTTTTTTTTTTTCCGCTTTTTGAAAGGTTGATTAACACCAAAGTTTGTAGTGATGAATAAAGGGGAAAAATAATTTTATTATGTATTTAATGTTGACTAATTATAATGCAAATAGTAATACATGATGATGGCACTTCATTGGCAGTTCAGCCCGTATGGGCAAATGAAAAACAGTTTTGGGAGTAAATGACTCGTTGTCATTGGAACGTGTGATGGTGATTCTAAAGCGATTCTAAGCCTAAAGCGATCTGGCCCTAATTTCTGCTTTGTCTCTGATCCCTGGCTGCCTGTGGGATGTCCTTTTTTCCCCTCATAAAAGGTGAAATACTGAAATAATCCATTTAAGTTTCATATTTTCCACAGTAACCTTGCCTCTAGGACATTTCTAGAGGTGGTGTAACAGCAGGCAAGCTAGTCCTTTTGGGGTGATCAGGAATATTAGACCCCTGCTTGATGCAACATATGAGTCACTCAGTGTTGTTAATGATAGTGCTCAGAGATCCATCCTTTTATATTTCTTAATTATTTTCATTCATTTTTTTGTATCTAAGTTTTACCTTTCGTCTTAAAACATCTTAGGTGGAAAAAAATGAATAATATGAGAAAATTATTGACAAAATACCTGCTGTAATATTAAATTATATTTAGCTTTATTTTATTTATTTTATAGTAATTTTAATTACAACAATTTAAACTTACTCCAGGTAAATTTCCGAGGAAAAAATTCGAATTTCAGTTTTCAAATTTTATTTTATTTTACAAATATTATTCTCAGTTTTAGTTTTAGTTAACTATCACAACACTGGCTATAAACATCAAACTATCATTTGTTTAGCACATTTGCACCAGAGAAAACTGAATTCATATTAAAAATCTATTTTAAATGCATATGCTGAGATCTGTTCTAATATTAATCTCAGTTACATATGACCATGGTCTGAGAATCTGAGAAGCTGAAAAGTCTCCATTTGCACTCCACTGAATCCCAAATCCCAGTTGTGTCTATGAGAAACAATTGAAATATTAAAGAGATTGTTTTATTATTTCATTTTTATGAGAGTGCTTAAGGGGCAGTCTGATCCAAACACTTGATGATACAAAATATGAACACATGCTGATTCTCCCTCTCTTTCTCTCCATCACCATACAGCCTGTGGTCGTGGATTCTACAAGTCTTCATCCCAGGATCTTCAGTGTTCCCGTTGTCCCGCGCACAGTTATAATGACAGAGAGGGCTCATGGAGATGTGACTGTGAAGACGGCTATTACAGAGCCCTCTCCGACCCCCCTTCAGTCGCCTGCACTAGTGAGTGAGCTGTTTGTGAATCTCTTCCTTTTCTTCCCTTATATATGTCTTTATATCTGCAAACTTGTGTATCTCATTCCCAATCCCAAGCAATTGTCTGTTTCATGTCAGATGAGATTTTAATTACTAGAGGCACCAGGCACCTCTGTATTTTAGGGGCAATCATGGTCTAATGATTAGAGTCCGATTTGTAACCCAAAGGTCGTGGGTTTGAGTCTCGGTATCGGCAGTGATTGTGGGTGAAGAGAGTGAATAACCAGTGCTCTCTTCCACCCTCAATAACACGAATAAGCTGAGACCCTCTAGCAAAGCACAGTACCCCAAACAGCTCCCTGGCCACCACTGAAGAAATGGCTGCCCACTGCTCCGGGTGTGTGTTCACTGTGGGTGTTTTTTCACTACTCTCTAATGTGTGTGTGCACTTGGATGGGTTAAATGCAGAGGTCAAATTCTGAGTATGGGACACAATACTAAAAGTCACGTTACTTTTATTTTGAGGTGCACTGTGGCAGTCCTGGCACACTTGGCACCAAGGCAAAAAATATATATATATATATATAAAAGAAAAATAATACCATTTACCTGCTGAGTAGTTTTTACTTAATTTAAGAATCAGACATGATAATCCAGTCTTATTGTTTTAGTGTAACATGATTTTTTTTTTAAATAATAAAATCAACTTAGCTCAAACATCTGAGTAGGCAGGTGTTTGGATTCAGTTTGAATAGGCATAATGATTGCGGTAATTACAGTCGGGACGAACGGAAGCAGGTCTCAGCAGTTCTTTCCTCTCCCCTCCCTTCTAATAACCACCTGTCCTCTTCTTTCCTCTCCCCGGCCATCTCTCTTTTTGAATAGCACAGCTATTCCACAGCCATTGATGACTTATTTACACAGGCCAGACAAGGGTGAAGAGAGGCGGGGAGGGAGTTCAGGGCGAGTCGATCTGCCTGGAAATATGCTCAAGGACAGGTTCAATCAGGTAGGATCCCAGGATGTGCTTCACTTCCTGGAGACAAAAAGATAGAGAGAGTGAATTAAAGCAAGGATTAGTGCTGTACAATATAAAAAAAGAAACAAACAAAAAAACTTTTTAAAAAGTTATTTTGACAAACATTGTGAATTGAGCTGCAGTATAAACACAAAGCCATAAAATGGCATCGAAACAAAAATTACAAACTAACAAGTGCTTTTGACAAAGAAGTAAGTTATATGTTGCCCACGCTGTGCTGCCTATAGAAATTACTCTTCCCATCACAATTACTTTTTTTAAATTAATTATTTATTGGTATATTGTATTATATTATTGTAATATAATGTTGTTTATTTATTATTATTATTATCTATCCCGAGTCCCTTTTGTATTTTAATCATAGCACAAAGGCATATGGTGATGATTTTAATTTGGTTAATTGTTCTATGATGCTACAAGAGACAACAGAGAATGACTAATGGATTTGTGTAGATGAGAGGAACATATTAGACCCTAGCTGTGCTGTTTCGGATCAGGGCAAATGTGCAGATGACACATATGTCATGCATTAATCATTCAACTACACTTTACCTCTGCAGTACTTTCCACTCTTCTTTATTCCATTACAGTAACTCTCCAACATTTGTCTCACCACTGCCTTCCAAAAAGAGACGATCACACTAAAACACGATAGTCTAATTGTTGCCCATTGCCCCCCCTCAGTCAGAGAACAGAAATTCACCACACAATTACTCTCGTCGCCTCTGCCTTCCTCTTTCTCTTTCCCACCAAATACACATCAGAACTGTTACTCGCCTGACCGCGGTCTGGTTGTTGTTACTCTGTCTGGGCATGAAAACGTTGCTGAAAAATGAACAAAGAATGCAGGCATCTAGTTTCTCCCGATGGCTTACAGAGGGAAAATAATGGTGAAGTCATGCGAGTTGTACAATGTGGAAATGAGAGATAATACACAGGTGTTTTTTTTTTTTTTTTGAGAGAGAGAGATAAGTTTTTCCACAAAGAACACAAATGTTTCTTGAGCACTAAATCAGCATATGCAAATTATTTCTGAATGATCATGTGACACTAAAGGCTGGAATAATAGCTGCTGAAAATTCAGCTTAGCATTCAATGACATTTTAAAATATATTCAAACAGAAAAAGACCACAAAGATACATAAAGAATTAAGGGAGGATTCTAAATCAGAGTGAGTCATAAAGGATGTGGCAGGAGTTTGAGATAATAAGTATGTGAATGGAGGTAAAAAAAAATGCAGATCAAGGGAGTAAAACAAAAAACTTTTAACAAACAAAAATTGCATCTCTTTTGAAGTGTTGAGCATTCAAAATACTGTCCTCACCAGACTTGTCTTAATTATCTCGGGATTAAGTTATTGTGACCATCTGAATTGTCTGGGCTGAAGATTTCTTCTTCTTTTTTTGGAGTGGGTGGGGTGGGGGGGTTTGAAGCCGCATGGAACTGAATGGTAATTGGGGGTGAATTTACATTCGCTGAATAAAGACCCTGATGGACAGCTTTTTAAATGAGCGAGGTGTAAACCTACCGGATCTTAAGCTCTGTCAATACGCACTCAGCTCTTCAGAATGCGGATTAAGAGTGGCCTAAATTAAATGTAGATTTCCAGAGTGAAAGGAATTAATATTCACTTGAAGAAAGGTCTGTCATTGTTGAAAGGAAGAAGAAAAAATAGCACAACGTTTTTCTGAAATATTGTGCTACAGCACAAAATAACGCCAATGGCATAGCATAAATTCACCCAGTTTACCATAACCTGTGAGGCATCAAGATAAATGGGCGATACTTAGGAAAGCCTGCTGCATACTAGAGAAGTTTTTTTATTTTATTTTTTAGATAGAACGAAAGAAGGGAGTTCTTGACAGCTTTCCTAGATAACATCAATCACTCGACAGCTGCGTGTGGTGTCGGCACTAGCAAAGGTCTGGAATGGGCGGTAGGAGGGTGGGTCTTTGTGACAGAGAGAAAAAGAGGAAAAGGGAGAGCAGGAGACATTGAAAAAGTGAGAAAGTAAGAGAAAGAGATAAAGCGAGAGCGCATAACCTACATCCTTTCTTTTGAGCTCTCTTCAACCCCATGGAATCATCACCTCTATTCGTTGACATGTCCCTGAGGGTGAGACTTTCTTTTTCTCCCAGTTGCTAAGGGACAGGAGTACAGTAATAAAACCAGCCTCTCTCGACCATCTCTCTCCAGCTCCATCCCTCAATCTTTGGTGCTTGGTACCAGTGAAGCCAAAGGTCAGGTACCATGTTTGTAGATTAAGGTTTAGTGGCGAGACTGTTTAAACACGGTTCATCTGGGACCCTCATCAGAGTGGATAGTCCATCAAAAAATGAAAATTATAATTTACTCACCCTATAACTTAATATAAAGATTTAATATAATGTATGTATTTTAAATAAATGCTGTCATTGTGAACAGTATATACATCAAAGTATTCTGAACACAAAATTTCAGAAATGAAAAAAAACAAAAACATTTTTTTAACTAGCTGTTGAAAATTCAGCTTTGCCATCACAAGAATAAATTTATTAAATGACATTTCACAATATATTCAAATAGAACAAGTATTTTAAACTGAAGTGATATCTCACAGTATTGCTGTTTTTATTGTATTTTTTATCAAATAAATGCAAAAAAAACAAAAACAAAACAAAATCAAAAACAAAAAAACCTTCCAATATCATTTGAATGGAAGAACATATGTTGTTATCTTTTTTTGTAAAAAGCAGACCAAAATTAAAGTCATTATTCACTTCAAAATTGACCACAAAAGACATGTAGTCGACAAAAATGTAACATGAAAACCATTAACTAATTCAATTGAAAATATGATATTTCTAAATTTCACCACCTGTATTCCAGAGAAAGTAATTAAGTCAAACAGGATTGGAACGGCATGTTTGGGAGTAAATAACACAAACTTGGGGTGAATTCTCCTTCACTAGGAGGACCACCAAGACAGCCAAGAGCAGCTCAGTAAGCAGATAAAAACTGGATTCCTGAGCTAAGCTCCAGTGCTGCTTGGCGTAAGACTTCAGGCTTCACACACACATACACAAACAATCAGCAGGTTGACCTAATTAACATTCTCTCACAGGAAAACAGCAAGGGTAAGAATCGTGAACATATTTTCCATCTTTTTTCACATTAATTATCTCAGTTTTTGGATTGAAAGGATATTCAGATCCTTTACGTAGTAAAATCATTGTTAAAAATGTGGCACTTAATCTTATCTGCCGGACTTTTGATTAAAGGCTTAAAGTTTGATCCACATTGCTGCTCATTCTGGCCAAGAACTGCCTACTGAAAATGTCTATCATAAGCTATTATACACTACAGCAAATCAGGATCAAGACATGCATATAAAGGGATCATTCACATTTTTTTTTTTTTACATGCCATTTAAGGGCGGGTTTATCCGAAATAGATTATACCACAACAATAGACCATTGTTGAAAAAAATCATTCAAATGGCACGGCCCTTTCCGTGAACGACTGTACACAGGAAAAAATAGAAGTTAGCCGTTTTGTTTATAATCTTCATCAGATATTCCATGAACAGACTGTGGGAGGTTTGAGGCTAAACAATCTATAAAGTGTGGGTTTAAAAACACTTGCAAAGAATGCAAAATGAACGAGTGTAAAAGAGTGTTCCCGGGCTTTAAGCAAACTCTATACCCATTAAAAGAATAGTTTGGTTTGTGGTGTAGAGAATCAAGCTCTCTGTGGCAGATATTTGTCCCAGTTTCCCCCAGACTTCCTCCAGTGTCCCTGCAGAATCAGTCTCAAAGCAGACTGCAGAGGAGGTGACAGATTACATATATAGAAACACATATGCACTTGTGTGTGAAAGAGCAAATGAGAGCAGTAAACTCGGACAGCATTTTGTTGTTAACCAGCAGACGATGATACTGTGTATGAAAAAAAAAAAAATGACTACAGGACTCTCCAGACACCAGATGTACACTCAATAGGAAGGTCTTGCTTCAGCCGTTTTCACTCTATACTCATTGTTTTACCCTGTACTCTAAAGAAGAAAATGAAAGAAAATTTGAAGAAAATTGTTTCATTAATGTCAAATGTTCTATTATGATTCTATTACAGATAAATTGTACTGTTTTAATCATAATAATAATAAAAAGTTACATTATGCATTTGCAATATGCATTTACAATAGAGAAATGTCTATTGCATTCATTAAATATTTGCTTGGATGTCTAAAACTCGTGGCGTGGTGCCTTGTAAGCCGTTTGAAAACAATTTCCCTTGAAGCTATCGTACCTTCATGCAGAAACATTGGGCATTAAGTGACTGACAGACTGGAAGTTTTGTACAAAGCTTCAAATTATGAAATTAGAACAACATCATGGGTTGTTATTGGATTACAGCAGAGATGGGCACTTGAGTTACATGGTAAATAGGATTTTTAATGATGAGCATTTCTTTGCAACATGTAATGAAATGACTCCAGACTTATGATGAAAGACTTCAGACCTGACCCTGAGTCCATCTTAAAGATTTCAGACTTGGTGGACATGTCTGGATTATAATGCTTTTATTTAACGTTTTGCGAGAATTAATTCAATAGGACCACTCCATGGTGATCATTGAATAGTGATTCATCTCAGTGCTACCTTGTCACTTAAATTAGTGTCAATACCGTTAACATTAACGAAAACTATGACTATGAAAATGTTCATTGACAAGCATTTTTCCCATGACTAAGACGAGACGCCAATAAGGTTAATAAATTATAACTAAGACTATATCAACATGCAGTTTCATTGACGAAATAAGACGAGACTAAGATGTATTAAAAAAAGATAAAAACTTTACCAAAAACCTATTTAAATTTTCGTAAAAAAAAAGGAGACAAAATGTTGTTGCAGACTGCTCTACACGCCTCTACTACGTGAGCTTTCATGAGTGCGGTTACAAGATATAAAGAGTTCAAATCCCCAAATCAGAGCTTCACTGTTAAATTCATATATTTTCTGCCAGGTGTGTTTTGCTTATTTTAAGCAATCTGGCAACCATCTGCAAAATTAATACTGCTGTTTGGTTAATTAATAATTATCTTATCATTAAAATGTCAAGTTTTCATTGACTAAAACTAGACTAAAATGTTAAGACTTTTAGTTGACTAAAACTCGACTAAAACTAAATAGGATAAGGTTGACTAAATATGATAAAAACAAACAAGGACATTTTAGCCTTGGAATAAGATTAAGGCTAAAATGAAAATAGCTGACTAAATGAACACTAGCTTGAATAGATATGGTCAATCACAGCTTGACTTGAGGCCCTTCCTGTCTCAGCTGTCCATATAAAGATAAACAATCCCTTGATCTCTTCCACTCAAGAGCAGAATGAGAAGGCCCTGCCAAATGGAGCCATTAGTGTTATTATTGTTATTCTTACAGGTATCCATAGAAATAGAATGATAAGTCCCTGGAGGATGAGTCTCCCCATGTGTGTGTGTGTGTGTGTGTGAGTGTGTGTGTGTGTGTGTGTTGCGGCTTTCCCAGAGGGGAATGGAGTAGGGGGCACATCATTAGCATCAGTATATAGAGTTCTGCTTAGAGCTCGAGAGATGGATGCAGAGAAGAGAGAGATGGAGAGACAGACCACATCTCTTCACCTTCCACAGGTGGCCCTTTCATCTCCTCCGTTCACTCGTTCCCCTCCTACTTTGATGAATATGGATGGATGTGTGTGCCATTAGCTTTAATGAGGAGTAAACTTTAAGTGTCATATTAACCATTCACACAATTCTAATGCTTGCTCTTTCTCCTCATGCATATGTAGCAATTGTTTTGTTAGTAAATGTCCAATGTTTTGCAGACTGTTGGCACTGGTGACACGACCCAAGGGGGCATTTACACTGGCAGTGTTTTGTAGCGACAAAACAACCCTGACATAAGTTAAAAATTGCAAACTTTATTTCAGAATGCCCAAAGAAGTATACTACACAACATAGACAGCATATGCACAATATTCTGGTACAATATTATTTATCAGTCCATATTAGAGATACAGTATTTAATTTATCCGTTTTGGATGATACTCTAAATTTGCTTGCTCATACTCAGTTACACAATTTTTACATTTAGATGACCTTTGCCATCCTCTAACACTCACTTAAAATTAATATTTAAATGAACAATTTTAAAACATAATCCATCAAATATATAAAAAAATGATAGAGTTTAGTTTTAATGTTTCATTTTATGTAAACAAAACAGTATAGTTTTAATGTTTTATAAATGATCTGTAAACTAAAAAAAAAAAAAAAACACTCATCAGATGCTCTGTTGCCAATCCCACAATCCCACTCACGAGCCGGTTTCTCAGCTACCATAGAAAACAGATTGAAAGCACCTATTCAACTCCCCTTTGAGGTACAAAATCGAACCTCTCCAAAATGGCAAACCCATGATGCAAGACCATCACAAAACAAGTTCTAATAAAAGAGATATTGAACAGGCAGCGGTGCCCGTTATAAAAACATTAGGGTGATAAAAGCAAGGGCTTGGTGGTTGGATAAAAGTAGCAAAGTATAAATCATTGCTTTATGAGACGTGCCAAATTCTTTGGCACTGGCGGGGATTAAGGGATGATGGGTTGTTTTCCACTGTGGTCATCCGTCTGTGAGCTGGTTATTGTAGGCTGAGCGGAATCCTGCGCTGTTGCTATTGTCAGGGCGATAACTCGCTCATGATCTGACTCTTAAATTCCGAAAGTGTCTCAGACTCCCTGTCTTCCATGGCTTAGACTTCAGCCCTGGAAGTCAAAAAAAAAAAAAAGTGTAAATTGTTTTGCCAATTGTATCACCTCTTTTCTTTCCACGGGAAACTCATAACTCTCTGGATCAGTAATTAAATGCTACCAAGTAGATGAGTACCAAGTAGGAGGAAGAAGGTTTGATCTCAAGATTTTCTACCTTGAAATTGTATCTCATTGTTCTCAATTTCATTGTTTTGCTACATCCCTGGTCTACATCGACCTTGGCAGTGCTCAAGTTCAACTCCCCAGCATTCTTGAGCATAACATCTCTATGTATCTAGGTTACGGTATAATTGAATGTCAGGATTTGCCAAAGGCCCAGATTTCTCAAATTTCCGTTGGGGTTTTGTCTCAAGAAAAGAAAGAGGAAAAATAGTGCTATTAAATCTGTTACATGTTCTTCTAAGCATCCCCCTCTTTTCTTACTACAGGGCCACCATCAGCTCCTCAGAACATGCTTTACAACATCAACCACACCACTGTCAGCCTAGAGTGGACCCCGCCAGCCGACACGGGCGGCCGTAATGACGTGACGTACCGGATTATTTGCCGCCGCTGTACCTGGGAGCCAGAAGAGTGCTTTCCTTGTGGGAGCAACGTTGGCTACTTGCCACAGCAGAGTGGATTAATGGACACCTACGTCACCATCACCGATCTGTTAGCTCATGCAAACTACACCTTTGAGGTTGAGGCCGTGAACGGCGTGTCCGACCTTAGCCGTACCCAGCGACTGTTTGCAGCCGTCAGCATCGCGACCAGCCAAGCAGGTAAGAGGGTTTGCACTTCTGTGGCAATTCGACTGCAGATCTGAAAGGTTTTTAGATGCAAATCCGCATTTTACATATGTATATTTGCATCATTTTGCTTTTTGACTCCATTGTGTTATGCTTTGGATGCATGTTTAACGCTAGAAGGAAGTTCTGGTGTTTTCATGTTGGAAGCCTGTATAATCTCAAGCCTGTGTCATTTCCGAATGCTGCATTTACATTTCTGCACTTACCGCCATCGGGATAATTTAACAAATGATCTGGCAACCGTTTTCCTGCAGTTCATAATTTGTGGTTTTCTGGTGACGGCACTGGTGAACAGCAACAGATGATAAATAATAGAAGTCACGCACAAGAATTCCTCTCCCGTTTCCCCTTCAGTTTTTTTATTGTCTGCCAGAGGAATCGCCACCTTTAAATATCACTTACAGTCGCCATGGTTGACATTTCCGCAAGACTCTTTGTTGAATTCTTGATAAATGATTTGAGCTTTCGCTTTATCCCCTGAAATTAAATGGGTGGCAAATGCTTGCACTGGTGCTGAAGTCATGGCCGCAAACATTATTAGCTCGACGAGTGGTTGCCTGTGTTTGGCTCTCCCTCTTTCTCTCATGCTCACTCTCTCGGGAGTTGGCCATAATTTAAGAGCTGTTTCTGAGACTGCACATGCTAGAGAAATGCATATTTTTTAATTAACTTTTTTTTTATGGATCTGCAAAACAAGATTTCTCTTTCATGCCCAAGCATCCATGAAATACAATTTGCCTTCAAATGCATACTGGTTCTGGTCATTAACAAGAGGTTAGTAGACAGTGATAGCTTAGCACCATGCTTTGGAGTGTAGTGTTGTTGTACATGCACACATACAAATAAGTACAGTATTTGACTATATTGTTGTAAGGAAAAAAAATCTAGGGATGGTCACAGTGGGTGAATTTATCTAGACATGTGGTCACTAGTTTAAGACAATAAATGTTTTATCTTGATGATTTATCTAGAAAATGTATAATTATTTTATCTTGACATGAGAATGCTGACTAGTTTATCTTTTTTTGTCTACATAATATGTACTATTTTTCAATTTTAAAGATACATATAGTCTATTTTCTCTTTTAGGAGATTATTATATATTATTCTTATCTAGGCCCCATTCTAAGTAAAGCACCACCACTAAGGTCTTTAAGACAGATATTTTTGGCTGTTGCATTGCACCTTGAGGATCCGGCTTCCTGTTTCATTCTGTTGTGCTTAGTTCAGCTGTTTTAGAATGCAGGAACATGTTTTATGTACACACTCTCAAAGAAATACAAAATTTTAATTTTTAATCTAGACCAATTAGTCATCCACTCATTCAGGTAACTTACAGACTAGTTGATTCTGAGAGTGTGTCGTTTTGTACGTCCCTAGTGTTTCACCACCTGCATTCAAAAGTCAAGTTCTTATTTGCATTTTTGTTGTTTTTGTGGTTTGCAAACAAAACAAGGTCAGTGACAGGATAACACAAGCAGCTCATGCATGCACTTGTTCACAGAGAGATGAGGGAAGAGACACAGAGGGAGAGGCGATAATGACCAGCAGGCAGTTAAATGAGAGAGGAACGGAGCTGAGGAGGAAGGGGAGAGGGGATGATGTATGTTTCATGACAGGGATCGTAACAGAGACACTCGCTGGAGTAAGGAGCCACAAGGACGCATAAACACCTTGGTTTGTTTGGGGGAGAAGCTAGATAAGGGACAGCGAGAGGGGGAAAAGACCCTTGTCTCAAAGTGAGAGCCATGCCTAATTATGTCTGGCATACTGACAACAGACAATTACACAAGCAACTCTGGGCAAAATTTAGTCATTAGTTATTGTCAGATTGAGAAAATGTATTATTAAAGTCCTGTTTTCTGTTGTGGCAGTATTATCAGTTTCATTGTCATGTCTTCCAAACTACAGAGTAGGCCATGGATACTAAAAAAAAATGGAGTACAGAATAAAATATTCCTTTATGCACTTCATTCAGCTGAATTTTGAACTTGGGAATCTTCTTAGTCCCTGTAAGAATGGCATCTGATTGTGGTCAGGCAAATATGACTTATTATACAGGACTACCAAAGGAACGAATCAACCACACGTCCTTGCTTCTCTCTTTGCACATATCTCCATTAGAATGAAAATGAAATGGATGCCCACTCAAGTACTCATAGATTTAAAGATTCACCTTTAATAAGTAAGAACAGGCTCCATTTGAATACAGTAGGATCGTTGTGATGGCAAACCGATAGGAGCCCTGGACAATCAGCCCCTTGTTTAGATCTGAGATGAGAAAATTTAACCCTATCAGAGCATGCTCAATTCTCTGCTCGCTCGAGCCTTACAGGCGCAATTTTACCCCTGGGTTACTACGGCAATGGATGACTACCTCATAAGGGACGAGAATAGAACTTCCTGAAACAGTAAGATGCCAGCCGGTCAGACAGAGCAGGACACTCATTAACACTGATGACTTTATCACAGCCTTCAGAGTAGAAAAAAAAGGTTATAAAGAGAGGGAACAGAAAGTGTATAAAGAGAGGGAACGGAAAGTTGAAGAGCAGTTGGGGTGAGGAACAAGAATTAAAACTGATCGAATATATATTTTCATGTAATTTCTCAAATATCAGCATCGGACGATACGTTTTTCTGCTTGGCTGATGTGTTCAAGGCAGGACTTTTATTTTGATGCTGCTGAGAGCAGAACACAGTGCTCACACTCTCGTTGTTGTTGTTAACAGTTGTGTCTAATACGGACAGAAGTCTGTCTATTAATCAGATAGAATGGTTAAACAAAGGAATTAATATATATAGTAAATATTATAAGGATTGCTTTTATATTAGGCCTATTAGTAATAGAAAGGCAAACATTATAATACTTTCTCGTTTGCCATCAGCATTAAGCAAATACGCATTTATATAATTTGACGCCCCGTTGATTGCAGTGTTTACTTCCTTTTTATTATATTTTCATTAAATATTTTTGGGTTTTTATTTGTGAAAAATACCTTGTCATATAAAATATAAGTCATATAAAGTAAAGCATTTTACACATTTATTTTTTTTATTGCCAAATGAAAAAAAAAAAAAATCTTAAATATGAATAATAATAATAAAAAAAAAACATATTGGCATCATATCGGCTATCGGCCCCCCTGCTCTCCAAGATATTGGCATTGGCTGTCAAAAATCACACGGCGACAGTAATTTACTGACAGTAAAGACATTTATACATTAAAAAAGATGGATATTTAATATTTTTGAACCTTCTGTTCTTCAAAGAGTCATGAAAGAGTCCACAAAAATATTAAGCAACAGAACAAATGTTTTCTACAGTGATAATAATAAGAAATGTTTCTTGAGCAGCAAATCAACACACACGCACACAAAATGCCACCACAGGAATAAATGTCTTTAAATATATTAAAATAGAAAAGTTATTTTAAACTGTAATAATTTTGCTGTGTTAATAATTACTGTTTTTAATGTATTTTGAACAAAAAATGTACCAAACCTGAACTGTTGAACATTCTGTTGTGCTTTAGCATTAACAGCAGAAAAGAACCAAGAAAAGAAAAGGCAGTGAGAAAACAAGGGGGGAATGAGACCCTCTCGTCTCTTCTCCATCTGCATGAGAAAAAGTCGGCGATTCAGGCACCAAGCGTAGGAGTAGAAACAGTAAGGACAGCAGAAAGCTAAGGTGTTGAGCCCGAATCCAGATGGCCAGATATGCAACTGAAGAGGAATTTTGGAATCCTCCCTTTAATTTTCATTCCACTACTGAGCGATGTGAGAAAAAAGATATGAGAGAGGGGTGACTTGGAGTACTCCTTGTTCCTTCAAAGCATAATTACTTCCCTGCTCTCCATGAAATGGTTTTAAATAGCGAATGCTCTTGTATTGGAAGGTTGCTCATCATCATCATTTATTTTTTTAATGTTCTTTTTTGCTCCATTGATGCCCCTTGCCATCCCCCCTGCAGACGAATGTGAATTCTCTCTCTCTTTAATGACAACCCCCTCACACACCCTTTCTAGAGGACTGCATGGGAAGTTTGGTGAAGAGCATTTCAATCAGTATTCTTTTGTCACTTGACATCTCCGAAGAGATGCCCTTGGATGCGTCACTCTCTTTTTCCTTCACTCGCTTCATCTCTCTATGTGTGTCTGTCTAAACAACACCCATTGTTCTTCCCAATGCTCTTGAGCGGAAATAGCTCAAAGAATAGCCATTAATATTTATTCAGGAAAGTCTTTCTGAGGAAAACAGTATGGAATCATGCACCAAACAGCCCTTTCCACGCCGCAGAATTCAGCAGCCAGATGTGAGACGTGCGTTTTAGATGCAAACAGCATGCGCGGTAAACAGAATCAAAGCGAGGGAGGGCGAGAAGCTGTGGAAATGGATTTTTAATGCTTAGGTTACATGTCAGAAGAGCACGATGTGCATGCTGCCCGCTGATAGCTGCCTCTGACTGTGGCCCACTCTGTCTAGGATGTTGCGAAGTTGTTTAAGTGTTTGATAGGGAAGGACATTAACCCTGTACTTCGCTACGCTGCTCTTGTTTTCTGCTTTAGAGGGGAAATGGCTTTAAATAAGAAATTCTATTTGTTGAGGCACATGGATTCCATACATAGCCCAGTTTTTCCAATGCTACTAGTTTCCAGTTGGGTTATTTCGTCTCATCTCTCGAGGAGAAGCGTTCTGTAGCTCATACCGTACTTTGATCTCAAGAACCTCTGTGTTTCGAGCTGCACGACTGAAGTAAACAACAGAAAATGTTGTCTCTTGTTCAGGGCAGTCTGGTCACATTAGCAGGAACTGCTTTGTCACTGCCCGTGTTTTAAAAACGGAGAAAATGTAAACTGTGATCTTTTCTTTCCTAATGCTAGAAAATATTAGGTGATTATTAGGTAAAAAATTAGGTAAGGTGATTGATTTTGTCCATCTGGAATTGATTGGATCGTTGGATCACTCTTGTTTGCTAATTGCTGTGGTCTCAAATAAGTGACTGATGGTATGTTTTTGATTAAAGATTATGAAGACACATGGATTTAAAACAATGTCCACGGATAAATCATTTATAATAAACACAGCAATAAGTTGTAACTTCAAAAGAAGCTGTACTCTGAGAACCCAAACCGAGCTTGTTTTCTTCTGCAAGCTTCAAGCGATGTCCCAATGTGTCGCGCCAAGCATTATAAAGTGCCAAAAAGCATTCCTATGCCCCAGATTGAAAGACGATGCTCCTGGCATTTCTCCTGTAATTAATACGGCCACCTCTTCGACACGTTGTCACTGCAAAATGGATCCCGTTCAATACCCCTGAGAAGAATCACACTTTGGGGAACAATAAGGTCATTGATTGATCTCGGCAAAATCCTAATCTGTGGCAGGGAGGTTAAACAGAATGGATTGTTTGATTCCCAGGATTCCCAGTCGGCCAGTGCTAGGTGGTGTCATTTTCTAGTTAAGCGGATCCCTCAAGCCTCTTTTGTAGCATTTGTATGCTGTTTTATGTTACCTGAGAGGCCTTCCTCGCTCTCTCTTGCCACTCTCTCTCTCTTTCTGTCTTCCATCTGTGGTAATTTGATAAGAGCTGGACCAGTCGCTACAATTTAACAGCTGTGGTTAAATAGCTGGTGGTCTGGCTCACAGTGGCCTCGGCGGCCTTACTCTGGGCACTTAACCTGTGGCATTGTGCGGAATGCCTCACAATTCGTCCGTCACCCAATCCGTCAGCACTGAATAATTTTCATGGAAGGTGCACTTTAATTACTTTCCCATTTAAGTGGCATTGCGGTGGCCTATCTAGGTCATTAATCTCAGTGAGGATCCTGTTGCAAGCCTTTTATTGCTGGCAAACGAAGCCCCCCAAATCCCCCAGAATCTTCTCTGCTTGACTGACTGCAGACTCCCAGCAGCCACTGCTCCAGTCTGTCCTTCTGAACTGGCCACTGTTGCGGAAGTGAGAGACACAGACAGAGAGAAAAAGAAAGAGAGATCTACACTTGTCTCTCAGCATGAGCGAGAGGGTGGAGGGGAAGTTTGCCAGCCACCTTGAAGGGACCTGTTGGACTCCAAGAAGTAGTGTCCAAGAAGTAGAATCAAGCACGGCTGGCTGTTCAGAGATTTGCCAGATCGACTGTACTTAAGTACTTGTTAATACTAATTAACAACAGCATTATTTTTAGTTTAGGGCTTTAAAATGAAATTTTTTATATTAGTTAAATTTAAACAAAAACGTAAAGCGAAGCAAATATTTACTTTGCTGGTCAATTTTTACAGTTAAATTGACAATACTTGTCGTATGCACAGAGAATCTATATTTTTTTGGAGGACATGTTTACAAGAAAAACTATTTTAGTCATTCTTATTCTACATTACAATGTGTAATATAATTTACTATAATTTATAGTAAAATTGTGTACATTTTTCATCTTTTTTTCTGTGAAGGAATAGGGCAGGTATGAAAATCATAACTTGAATCTATTTGGGTTCACTTCAGTGTTCTGTGCCTCTGTCACCAACTCGCTCAATTATTTAGATTCCTGTGAGGCAAGCAACAAAGTTTTCAGACAAAGTCCCTCCCCCGACCTCTTCCATCCCCTGTTTTTGACATCAAATGTGTTGTCTCTGTCTGAGCAAAAGAGTATCAGTCTTTCCAAATTACCATCAATATTTTTTGCGAGGTCCAGGTGCCTACCATGCATAAAAGTTGGAGGATTTAGTCCCCTTGTAATTGTCACCACCTTATGAACTCTCCGAGCCTTTTACCCGAATGTCCTCAGATGTGCCGTCAGCAGAGAAATATAAATTGGAACAAAAATGGAAGCATCAAATAATGCTGGTGGCCTTCATGACGTGAGGTTATTAATGGCCAGTTCTAACTGACAGGCGTTAATTGAACATTCTGACTGGATAATTCATAGATGCTTTGAAGAAACTGCTTCAGCTCACAATGTGTCTGATATAAAGAGGTTATGAGGATATGTGAAACCCAGAAGCAGTCCATTGTGTCAGGCACTTCTGTACAGGCTAGCCGCATATTTATTTTCTGCGTGAAGATGGAATATAAGAGGTAATCTTATTTTTTTGAAAATATAATCATATATTTATATTTAAAAGTTAAAACACATACTCTAACATGATGGTTGTGACCAAAAACATGGGAAATAAAAATATCAGGTAGCAATATATAATACATTTATTTTATATACATACTTTTTCCCAACTTATGACTCCATTTCTAATTTTTTATTTATTTATTCATTATGCTATTGGACTTTTGGACACAACTAAAACATTTGTTTTAACTGCTAGGCCACAGCTTCAGCCTGACATTATTTAGCCAAATATATGTGTGTATATATATATATATATATATATATATATATATATATATATATATATATATATATATATATATATATAAATTTTGTCACATATGCAAGTGATTTACTTGCAATTTAGAGGATTGACATAGTCGCACATACAAACAAACGCACCTGTGCCACTCTGTCCTCCTGTTTACATGCAATTGTTTTAGGCTGTTCTGGGGTTAGAGTGTTTCATTTCCTGCTGCAGAAGGGTTAAATCATAGGGGAGGCAGTACTGTGGTAGTGTGCAACTGAATTGAGCTATGTGTCAGCGGTGCCCGAGACCAGCTGCCGCAACCTACCACACTCAAGAACAAACTCATCGCCTTAACAGCTCACACTTGTAATGTGTGACTGTGAGAGAGAAATTGTGTGCATGTGCATTAAAAGTGTGTGTGTGCTTGGATGTGAAATACAGCTGTAGAGCGGCAAATCCTTTAAAACTGTCTGTTGCCTGTGTGATAAGCAGAAATCTGCGTGCCAAACTGAACAGCAGACTGGCACATCTGATATCATACTTCTTTATAACAGCCTTGTCAAGCTTGTCAGACACTTCATACATATACACACCTTTTGCTGGTAAAGTAAAGAAAAGATGGTTATATTACATAATTGTGGTTGGGCTGTTCATTTGATTTTTTTTTTTTTTTTTTTTTTTTTGTGAGTGACGTGACGTGACATACGGCCAAGTATGGTGACCCTTATTCAGAATTCATGCTCTGCATTTAACCCATCCAAAGTGCACACACACAGCAGTGAACACACACCCGGAGCAGTGGGCAGCCATTTATGCTGCAGCGCCCGGGGAAAAGTTGTGGGTTCAGGGCTTTGCTGAAGGGCACCTCAGCCGTGCTATTGTAGGTTGAGAGAGCACTGCACATTCACTCCCCCAACTACAACTCCTACAGGCCCGAGACTTGAACTCACAACCTTTGGATTACGAGTCCAAATCTCCAACCGCCACGACTTCCCCGTTATTTAATGATTATTTATTATTTATTGATTTAAAACAGAACAATCGTAATATAATAATCGTAAACATCATAGCATCCCTTTTTTTAGGCACTGACCTTTTTTTTTTTACCTGATTAAAGACCAGAAGATGATGGAAAAGTTCGCCTTTTCCTCATTATTCTGTTGTTCATTGTCTCATCAACGCATCGTCTCCTGTGGAGAAGGAAACTAATTATGTCTTCATCCCTTCCTGTTCGCGCCTTCTCCTATTCTCTCCATTAGCCAAAGAACTTCTAATGAGTTTTAGTCTAGCTACTTTTGGCATGGGAATAAGTGAAGTAGAATAAACGTTCACTAGAATACAATAGGAGACAAATCAAAATCATTTGTTCCACGATTGGCACCTGCACAGAATCATCAACTTTTTTGACATCTTTTAGCTGTTTCCTAAGCGTAACTTGATTTTTTTCCTGTCTCACACCTGCTGGTTTCTGTAAGCTATATGTGACACTAACACATACACACACACACACACACTGTGCCTCTCAGCCATATTGCTCTGGTGCCTTTTCATCAAAGCTGCAGGACGATATGAGGGCCATCTGCTCTCCTGGCTTTTAATGTTTATAGTATAAAACAACAATAAAAAGATTACAGCATCCACAGACTGAGTGAGAGGAATCTATTCAGAAGACAGATGGGGAACACAGCTGGACTGGACACTGTAAAAAAGGGTAACAGGAAGCAGAGAGGATGCTGGGATGGAGGATAGTGACCATCAGATTTGAAAAACATATTTTTGTCTTATCCAACAGCTGGTGTTCTGTCACTGCATTTGACAGGAAAGGCTTGCTGCTTTTTGTTTAGGACAAGCTTTGTTTTGCCACAATTAAAATCTTCTGTCACTTGTGATATGGGACAGGAGGCTTTTCTTTATCTTTTTGTGTCCATTTATGTCATTTTGGATTAGTTATCATGGCTCTGCAGTAAGAAAGGTCAGATAGCACGGAGCCAGTGTGAGAGTGTTTCGGGCCAGTTGAGGAAATTGTCACGCACCCCCCAAAAGGATGTAAACTTTTTTTATTTATTTAAGATTTATATAGATGTAATCCTCTCTTAAACGTTAATTAATAAATAAAAGTGTGTATTTATTTATTTTTTATTAATTTTAAAATTGTATTACTATTATTATTTTTAAATAAAGTTTCCTTAGCAAAACAAAAGCAAAAATGTTAATAAATATATATATTTTTAGAACTGTAAATAACATTTAAAAAAATATTTAAAATGTAAATTAATGTATCTATTTCAGACAATCATATTTTTTTAGTTGTTTGAATTATTCTTATTCTTATTCTTATTCTTATTCTTATTCTTATTTTATTTTTTGCAGTGGGACCATTGAAAATATTGTTTAGGCAAAGACAAATCTTAACTTAAAAAGAAATACAAATCTTCCTTATTGTTGAGCCCTGGTTATGAAAACATAAATATATTTGTTAAATATACACAAAGGTTAAATATTTAACCTCATGCTTGAATTTGTAAATGGTTCCAAACAATGGCATATAGCATAATCATATTCTACTAACAACCACATGCAATGTACCTGATTTGAGCAAAATAATATTTTTAAATGCTCTTTTGTTGCTTTCATACGTTTCCTTATGGTTTATTTATAGAACACATTCCTTTTATATTTTCCTTTGCCGAGTGGAATGTGATTTTTCATCCCTGACAGTACAGAGGAAAAAACTGAAAATGGGAAAATGTAGAGCATCCCCCCCCCCCCCCTGCTTCAGTGAAGAGCAGGCTTTAAAACAAAACAAAACAAAACACAAAACGCCACCTTTGTGTTGCTTTGTCTGTTTTTGCTGACCTTTCCTCTGTCAGAAGAAAAGAAAGAACGGGGGATTCCGCATGCTTTTGACAGGTGTGTTTCCTCACAAGTCTTTATTCAGGTTAAACCCCTCACCCGAAGCCTCAGTGACAGATATATTAACTAGCTGAAAAATTATTTAAATGGATCATAAATTATATATTTATTTGAATAATTATTATTAAAAAATACATATTATTAATTTCTATTTTTTTTATATTGCTCCAAATGCAGGATTAAAATCTGGCAAGCATCTCTCAAGTTTCTGGTTGCCAAAATGCCATTGATATCCCCCATTCCAGTAGATATATACATTATTGCAACAAACGCGAGAGAAGTACAACTTATAAACATCTCAATACACTGATTCCATGTTTTCATGAGCCTGGCAGTACATTGTGACCACCCAGTCTGGATATCATTGATAGAAATGTCAGCCACGATGTCTCTTTAGGCAGGTGTGGGAACAGAGCAGGGGCATTGAAATGCTTTTCTTACTCTTTCACCCCTAATTAACGGAAGAGGTGGCTCTCTTTAAATGAAGTGAAAACTTTTCCTATTTGCATAATAGAAAAGCAGCATCCTCCAATTAACTGCTGACAAAGTGGATTTAGTTCCCTTAAGAAAACAAGGCTAGAGCACAAAGAAAGGCCAAAGCTTCGTTCTAACCATCATTGTGCTTGGAAAAGCTAGGGGCGGACTTGACCACAATTTATTCAGCAGGCACTGCTCCTGCCTGGTCCCCCCACTTACGACCAGGCTCATGTTAGATCACCAATTACAGTAAAGCTATTCAGTCCCCACATAGTGCCTGAGGAAAAAGTAACAGCAGTTAAGTTCTTATCCGCTAGTGTGGCCTGATCTATGGCTTGTCACATCTGTTTCTCTCTTGGCCCTTTATCTAGGCTGTGTTCATTGTGTTCATACGAGGACCCAGTGTATGTTTAAAAGCCACAGGAGATACAGTGATGGTGGTCTTTGTGTCCTGATTGGCTCAGTCTGACACAGGGGGAGGGATTTTGGATTTGAAAGGCTATTGGTCTGGTTTAATGGTGAGGGATTATAGTAATTTAAGTCAATAAACAGACTAGACTAGAACAGCTTTTTTTTTTTTTTATTGATTAATGGTGCTTGTGTTAGGCGGACCACTTTTAGAAGCAGCGGCGTTAAGAGTGCTTCACAGCATTGGTTACTGATTAGTTCTGTGTGGACGGAGAGTTCATCTGACCGGAAATTCCCAGACATCTTTGTGTGTTGTTCTGCGCTTCTGCATTTTTATGCATTGTCCATCTTTTCCAAGGGGGAAAATGCTGAATTTTTCATCTAAGCTTGAGGTTTTGAATCTGGCTACTCGCCAGACTTTAATCAGACTTCAAAGGATCCGCAAGACCTCTCTACCCCCCTCCACAACTCAATACTTTCCACTTGCCGTCCTCTCCAACTTATAGATGTACAGAAGGAGACAAAGAGAGCGGGAAGGGCAATGATTCATCTCACACGCTGAGCAGCATTTTATTTGACTCGTTTTGAAGAAACCCGCAATAACGTCCTCCACCGGTTGGCAGGGGAGTCTAGCTTTGATCCTAAATTAGAAAACATTATCCATTTAATGGAGCAATTTCGGCAAGTACCCACAATAATTACTTAATGACACAAGGTATGTTATCTAGAGACCACCATATTTATAGGACTATTTGTGGAGTTCTTCAAGTGAAGTAGCTCTAAGCCGACCTGAGCTGCACTGTGTGCTTCTGATGGCCAACCATTTCCTCATGTGATATTTCAACGAATTTTTCAATGGTTCACTATGTTTTTTCTTCACCACAGTAGACATTTTAGGTCTAACATTTCTGTGTTTGAATTGATATTTATTAATTAATTAATTTATGTATAAATTTCCATCTGGAAATACAGCGTTTTAACAATAACTTAATGTGATGCATATTTGTCAGTCATACATAAATGACATTGGGTAGATTTCTGCACTCAAACAACAACAACAACAACATCAAAAAATATGGCATAGTTTATTCTTAACAGATTGCATCTATTTGATTTTAAATAATCATACTGTCAAAGTGAATTCTAATTGTGAACAATTGCATTTATTCAAAAGTATGAATGTGAGACTGAAAGATATTGGTTTTGTTGATAAATATATACATTACCAATATTAGGTATATATAAATTGTTATTGTGTATTGAAAATACACTTTCTCAGTACTATTAGAGAAATCTTGATTGAAGATAAGTTTTGCATTACGTTTATTAGTGTGCAGTTCAAATACATAAATATTACATTTAGACCTAAATAGTTTATATTGCAGTTAATCATACATCACTGTGGGGTTTTATGAAGTCAGACAGTTTAATAAGGACTCATAAAAACTGCTACTACTAATAATGAATAATATAAATGTACTCAAAACATGGAGTCAGTATCTAGTCCATTAGAGGAGATGGGCTTTAAAAGCTCACTTTTATTGTCTTCACTGACTCTGACTAGTATGTTAATATGACACTGATTTATTAGCGAATAATGACGCTAGTGAAATTCGACACTGAAGGCTTTCACATCCTAGACCTATTAAAAATGTGCTCCACTGCATTACTGAAACAGAGTACGGTGACTGTTTGCAGAAGCCGTGCTAAAACCAGCGATATGGGGAAAATACAGTTTTGTGAGTTAAAGGTGAATGTGAAGATGAGATTTCATATGCAAACTTCTGGTAATATCACATCAGTGCTCACATCAACACACACACACAAACACACATTGTATATAAATACTAATTTATTGCAGTGATAGCTGATATGTTTTCCTCAGGAATAGCTTTCTACCACACACAGGTCAGAGTTCAGGCCTCCCGGACGAGCCTGGCTTAAAAGAGACCCCTTCCAGCAGCGAGGTGAATGTTGCCACCGCTTTATCCATCAGAATATTGTTATTCTCATTTCATAAAAGGACAGAAAATAGGATAAGGGGCCAGCTATCCTGGGGGATGAGAGTCAACTGGCCCTCTCTTTTATCTCTGGACTGTGCGCTGGGAGCTTGGACTGCTCACAGGCACTTTCAATTGGAGTGATTAAGTTGGCTGAATCTGCAATGTACAGAGCGAGAGATATAGAGATATGAAGGGACACAGGGAAGAGACAGGGGAATATACTTAACTGTCTGTCATCTGAAACCCATGTTTGAGTATAGCGTTTTGACCTAGAAAGCTGAGAATAAAGAAAGACAAAAGAGAGAGGGAAAAAAAGATTGTTTATATAATGGGATCCAAAGAATATTGAGAATACATGGAAATTTGACAGTCCAAATCGAATTGAAACAGCAGTAAACAAAAGTTTGAATTTCGGGATTATTAAAAACAAATCCAAATTGAATAAGAAATATATAAGCATTTCTACACTGTTTTATGTCACTAATTAAATAAATTCATATACATTATTGGAATATTATATTTAACATAAATATCAAGTATTTTAATATGTGCGTATGTATTGAATTTATTTCTCTTAATATTTACTTGTATAATATTTAAGATAACATTCAATAAAATGTACAACATTTTTTTTTTATTAAAAACATTATTCATTTTTCAAGGTTGCCTGTGAGATAAAAACTACAAAATGTATATATTTAAATTTGATAATTTTTAATGTTAAAATATTTATTTATAAATAAAAAAAGAGTATTTTTCACTAGTTATTTAAACTTTTGGACTTGTTATATTTTCAAGGTTCCAACATGTTTGACTCATGTTTTTTCTGTTTTCGATTTGACTCATTTAATGGGAAAGGGTGTAAGAGCGTTTTGGTTAACCACGGCTGAGTAAGAGAGAGCTTTGTTGTAGCTTGTTGAGGATCCGTCAGCAGCGCTCAGGTTCTCACACTAAAGGGAGCCAGATGGATACTAGAATTCTCTTCTCTTCAGACAGAGAGAATAATCAGCTCTTTCTCACTCTGATCACCCTATTCTCAGGCCAGAGAGAACAAAACCGAAGAGAAGAATAAAAGCACTGAAATCAGCTTGAACTTTCAGCCCCTGTTGCAGAGTACGGTTCCCTCAAACGTCTGTTTCCCTCGAGGCAGAGTTAATTGAGCCATGAATCATCTGATTGAGACTAAAGTAAACATTCTGATCAAAACAGATCTACTGACCAACCACTAAAAACTTACATAGTCATTTTTTTAATAGGAAAGCCTCATTAACAAATCTGTTTGTTTCTGGTTCCATTTCAACTCGACATTAATCACAATCAACACAACTTTCTGTTGCGCTAACAGAACAGAGCAGTGGGTCTTTCTGGGCCTCATTATTTGTAATGTAACAGTAATATCGCAGGCCAACAGAAGCAAGAGCACTTGGAATAGATTTCAGGAGGCAATACATCTGTAAGTACCGACAAGGGCTTTGTCTAAACACGCTAAAAAAGAAAGATGTGGCGGCTTTTTATACACAGCTGCGTGTCATAGAAGGGATTCCTTCACGCTGGGTTCTGTGCGTCTGTAAAGAAGACGTCAAGTCCAGATGAGACATTAAACTGTTAGGCTTGTTCACCTGCGATGACAGATACATGCAAACAAACATGATCCGCACCCGGATGACTCAGAAGTTTTGCGCAACGTTCGCCACTGTGGCTGACGAACAGCTGGTGCTGGTGTACGAGCGTGTCTGGAATTAGTTTAATGTTAGTTAAGATGACCTCCATCAAAGTCTGTTCACTGCAGCACAGATGAGCAAAACCAGACGCATCTCTAAACAAGCCAAATGGAATGTTGAGTCATCCGTTCAGCCTGACTATGATAACAAGGATTCTGCTCACAAGCAATTTGTCTGTTCACACGGATCATGAAAGTAAGGCATGCCGCGACACAGTCAATCTCAAAACACGGCCAATAAGAACGGTTCTGTCTTTGAACACTCTTATACAACTGAAAAATGCAAACTAAGGGCACATACCACACAGGACTGTGTGTTGTGGCTTTTTCCTGTGGGACTGGATGAATTTAAAACATATCTCTCTTCATTCATGTTGGATGTTTTATATACATAAGAAGTATTACAAGTTGTGTGATTTATACATGTTCAGTTGAGTTCTAGAGAACCTAATGCTGTATGTGTAAAAATAATAATATAATAATAATAAATTGTTAATCGCAATAACAATAATTTCTTATTTTTATAATTATTCAAATCCTAGTTTACAAATATAGCAAGATCCTATTTTACCATCAAATTCCTTTAATAGGTTTAATTTAATAATACATTATTGTTATTTACATTGAGAATGATGAATAATCCTCATCATTATTAGAATCATATTAAAGGAATATAATCTTGATAAAAATAATAATTGTTATTATTAATAAAAATATTAATATATATATATATATATATATATATATATATATATATATATATATATATATATATATATATATATATATATATATATATATATATATAATAGAATATATTATTTAAGTTAATATAATAATACATCAAAATCCTATTTTGTCTTCAAATTATTTTAATATGTGTGTGACTTATATGTTAATATGTTTTTATTAATTCCTTTTACACATTATTTTTTTTAATTTTTTTTTTCAAAAATAAAAAACAGGCATACGTTATTGAAGCTGTACATGATTAAAGAGAGTGTTACTTGAAATAACCAGAACCAATATTAACAAGGTTTGTTGGAGCCCAGCTGAGCACACACACACACACTCAGAGCGGAAACATGCACATGTGCGTACACACTGAATGGTATGTATCTGTTTGTTGCCAGGTGTGTTCGGCTGAATGAGTGCCTATATAGCATGTCACTGTGGAGATATGTTAAACACGAAACCTGAGCGAGTGTCCGCGCTTATCTTTGTGGTGTAACAGTGACAACAACCTAAGCAAATGTTCTCTCCATCACTAGCAGGATAACAGAGGTCATTAAAAGGAGAGAGAGGGGCAGGAGCAGGGTCGACACTGTAGGTTGCAAAATAAATTTGGCCTCTTTGTGGAAGGAAAAAGTTTTTTCTTTGTTTGGTTTTTAGGCCCAGACAGCCTCCTCTGTTTTTCGTTTCATATTTTCTCAGGCTACAGGCGGAATTGGAGTGTATGTTGAACAAGAGCAGTTCTCTCTTACCCTTCAATCTCTCATCTGTCTCTCTCTCATTTTCTCTACCTCTCTCACTCGCTTTGATGCCAATTTGGCTGGAGCGGAGCATGTCCAGGCTTTTGCAGATGTGTCCCTCTCCCTGCCTCTGATTGCAGTGTTGAGGCCAAATAAAACATCGCATACAAGCCCATCTCTCTCTCTCTCTGCCTTTCTTCTCTTTCTCCTCATCACTCACCATCTTAGAAAGCAGGGATGCAAAAAAAGAAAGAGCATCCATCAGAATCGGAAGATTAAAATTAATCTAAAAATACAGTTGTTCTGTATTTTTATATAAAAAGAATGGTGTAATATATAAAAATAATTATTACACACACACACACACATTCAAAGTGAAAGCATCTGTGGGTCTAATCTTACCATATTTGTTTGTGTGATTTTGACTTTGCTCACTTGACTCTGCATGTTCTGCATGTTTTTCTGTTGTTGTTTTTTTAGGAAAGATCAGTGACTGTGATTTTTGGTTTAGTCAGCTCTCGGTGAGTGACTAACCCTTGGCGCTCACACAAGCTTTAATAAGAGCCATGCATGTAACCAGTGAAAATACGGAAAACGGAGCAGTGGATCTGGTTCCACCCATGTGGACGGCATCCAAAGCTGTGATTAAAGAGCATATGATGTCTGATTAATACAGTCGTATTGCTGCTGACAGATGCTTTGGGATAATAAATGGCTATTTACGATAGCATCATTTTCAAAAGTGCTCATGGAGTTTTAGTTTGAGATTTTACAATTCCTCAATCAGGTGCAAGATGTATGATTTATTGAGTGGTGAAAAAGGATGAATTCACCAAACATTATCTACTAGCACCATAAAGTCTCATAAAGTGTCTTTCTAATCCAACACCATCTTTTTTCTGTGTTCCACAAAAAAAAAAAAAAAAAGTCATTGGCTACATGTTTGAAATTACACAAGGTTGAGTAAATGATAGGATTTTCACTTATGGGTGAACTTTCTATAAGAAATAGTCAGAGTAACTGAACTGATGGTAAAACTAATATAAGTAGCCTTGAATGCATGCAAAATCTAAAATAATAGCTTTTGCTATATGCCTCTGACCCTGAAAAACCCATCAGTTTAAAGCACAGCTTGTTTCTTGAATAATCTTCGCTTTTCAGTTCCGCTGCGGCTCAGACATGCAATCATCACGGCATGTGAGTGTGAATGTGTTGCACAGGCCTGAGGCATTACTTTGACATTTCACTGAGATGAGAAGGTTGAGGTCCTTCTGCCTGTTTAGTGAGCCCTTCAAATGCGAATTGTCACGCATCCTCCGCTTTATTAAGACAACCGATAAAAAGCTTGGCACGTGTTAACACTCAGAGAATTGTCTTGTAGTCGTGTAGCTTCTTGTATAGCCAAAGGTCAGGCTGGCAGCAGATAAACTGGAAGAGTTGGCTGAAATTGGCCGCTGTCCCAGGACCTTCATCCCTCATTTGGATTGCATCACTTTTGGGGTCGGCTGTTCGCTCCAAAAGGCCGTGTGGTCAGGATCATTGTATGAAACGCCCAGTGAGAGAGGGTCTGTGGCATATTTTTATCATTACATCACAACCCTTAACCCCACCACTGCACTCTGCGTTCCTGAAAAGTCTGTAATTAGAGTGAAGCTTGCGTGTGTGTGTGTGTGTGTGTGTGTGTTTAGGGCTGCATGATGTGTCGTTTAAGCATCGATATCGCGATGTACGAAATCCACGATAGTCACATCGCAGGATGTGCGATGTAGGCTGTCGTAGTTGATCCGTTATTCATTAACTGTATGGGCCAGCTGCTCCCTGGCCCTTGACGAATGCGATTATCGGAGAGCGCGAGAGAGAGCGCGCGAGAGAGAACGCGAGAGAGCACGAGACAGAGAGAGAGAGAGAGAGAGCACGCGCGTGCAAGAGAGAGACAGAGGGAGAGAGAGCGAGAGAGAGAGAGAGAGAGGGCGCGTGAGAGAGAGACAGAGGGAGAGAGAGAGAGAGAGAGAGAGAGAGAGAGAGAGCGCTTCAAACAACACAAGCGCTGTCTTGCTCTCTCTCCCTCGCGCATATTAATCAATTGACACGATGGTGTTGATGTTTAAATAATTTAAAATGAGAATGTAAATCTGCTAACCCCATTTTTGTTTGTAAGGAAAAAATTTGATTAGATTTCATATAGCAATATATATCGCAGAAAAATAAAATATCGCAATGCCATTTTTTCCCAATATCGTGCAGCCCTAGTGTGTGTGTGTGTGCATATTTAACCATATTTTGGGAACAAATTTGTGAGTTTAACCTGACCTTCTTTTAAGGAGATTCTCATTAGTAAAAATGGTATATAATAAAAACAACTTGTTTAGAGTTATGGTGTGGGTTAGGATTAAGTTGCCATATTTATAACTAGCTGTAAATAAAACATTAGGAATTTATGCAGTGTCTAAATTTAGATAACTAAGTCAGTGTGTGTGTGTCTGTGTGTGTTTGTACATGCTGAAAGCAGAGGCCAGTCTAAGCATGTGTGAACTTCCAATGAAGTCCAAAAAAAAAAACAGCCTCCAAACTCAATTACATATTTTCAAGCATGTCATATCAGCAGAAATCCAGATCAAAGATCAAGATCATCTAAAGCAGTTTTGCATTTATGCAAACTCAGCCATTTGATTTTGATTGGTGATTTGCTGGTAAGTCACATGGGCGGCTCGTGGCGCAGGTGGGGAGTGTAATGTCAGAAACACTCTGAGGGTTTCTCCCACAGAAGCTGCGGTGGAGTTGGGAATTGAACGTGGAGCGCTGATGTGTGTATTGTGGAGATGATGAGGTGCTTATGGCTGAGGCCATCACGCTTGAGTGGAGCGGATGCTGGGTTGCCTGTTAAAGTTCGGAGTGCTGTGTTTTCTAACACATGGGAGTCGTCATAATCACATGATTTCTATTTCTTCTCTCTTCACCCAGAGTGGAGACTCAGGGATGCACACGGATGTCTCTCATTCTCTCCCTTAACGATTACTCATCTTAGGAAATGAGAACATAATTCTGCTGTTGCATGTTTTGTAACATCTCTGTATTGATAATGGTTTCTCATTGTGTTTATGTACTGTGCTTTATCTTCCAAATCTTTTTTTGCTTTCTTATTAAGTCTTATTGATGTATGGATGTTTGTATTACAGGAAATATGAAATAACATTAATAATACATTACAAAGATGAAAAAGTGTGAAACTAGAGGGGAAAACTTTTGATTGTGCTGTACAAATCCTATTTAATATACAGTAAGGCCCAAAAGTCTGAGACCACTTTAAAGTCTGACATTCAAGGTATAAATTAAATTGAAAAGGAAACAAAGTTTGAGGACTTTTATAAATGAGAAAACAAAGAAACATTATGATGTAAAATGAATACAAAATATTTGAGATTCTATTTCAAGGTTATTCAAAGAAGTAAATTTGTGATTGATCATGTGATTATTTGTACTTATTGTCCAGTGTTTACCACTGATCATCTTTGGATTATCAGAACTGACACAGACGTGTGTGCTGTTGTCATTAAAGCAAAAAGAGTGTCAAACTAAAGTGCAAACTAAATACTAGGACCTTCTGAAATTCATGTTAATTTTTTTGTATTCAACTCTTAACTAAAATTGCTACGCTGATAATATGAAGCAGGATAGAAGCATTTTCATTAGTGGTCTTTGACATTTGGACCTCACAGTATATGGAGAGTGTCAGCAATCGTGCATGATTATATATCAGTAAATGAATGGTTCGGATGCGGGTCAGGTGACCCTGTCTGGGGTTAGAAGGAGCAGTGATGGCTGATAATAGGCTGCCACTGCTAGACTCTAATTTATGTAAGGAAGTCTGGAGAGGGACTTCACCAGGTTTGCTTTAGGCATCAGGCATTTCAGCATATGCTACCCGACTGAATGACATTTCAAACTTAGTTTATTTAAAGAACCTTGATTGTCAGATTAGAATTCTTTTAGAGATATTAGCGGCTTTGATAAACCTTTGTTTGTTTGTCTGCTATCTTTTGTTTTGCCGATTTCATTTTGACTTAAAAAACAAAAAAGCCTTTGCTGTCTGGGTACAGTAGCTGCTTTTGAACTGGATTCCACTTCTCTCTACAGCCCTTTAGGAGAGTTCAAAATCCTGAGATCCAGCTATCCTAATAGCAAAAACACCCCTCTAAAGCAGAGGATGTGTCATAAGGGACTCTCAAAAAGAATTTTTCCCATTAGCATTCAAAAAGAACTGAAAGTGAGGAGGGAGAAGTGGGGAAAATGCTTTCAGCTTTTCAGATATTAAAGCAAATTATTACAGTTGAAAAAGTTTCAGTTACTTACATTTACATCATTTAAAGAAAACACCAAAGCAAACGAAATGTACTTTACTGACCCAATACTGTACTTTATACTTTCAGATTCAGCTGTAAGTGTGAGTTTCAGTGGCCTTTTCACTTCTAAAGCATCTCACGGTTTGCCGAAAAGCTCGGATTTCGATCCCTGAGAGAAATGAAAGTGTTACTTAGCAGCTTGAGCGGTTCCTGTGTGGAGCGCCAAATCGGAGCGTCCCCCTAGCCTCGCTCTAACTGAAAGTGACAAAACTCTTGGTAACGTTGGTTGGGAAAGCACATTTCTGTTTGGTAGTGTGCAGCGGGAGGACGCCGGGGCTGGGGGGTCAAGGGACAGACAGCGACCGAACGAAGGAGAGACAGCATAAGACAGCAAAAAGAGAAAACCTTGTCGTGGCAATTCTGCCGGTTGCCTCAACATTCATCAAAAACAGTGGGCCATCAACTTCTACCTACTTTATTTTCTGAGTCACTGAGCCTCTACTGACGGAGTGAATTCTCCTGTCTTTGCTTTATTTCCCTTTCTGGTTTCTGTCTCTTTATTTTTCTCAGTTTTGTCCTCTCTTTCTCTTTCCCACTCAGTTTTTCTAATGTTTGCACTCAACTATATCCACTGTCTACTGAGTGAGTGAATAACCTTCACTGTAAGACCAGTCTCAGCATACACAGCCACGAGTGGATTCTTCAGCTGCTTTTACCCAGATTTTATATTTGACTTTACCAAATTAAACAAAGAAGTAAAAATCAAGTGACATTATGAATATTATTATTTTTTTTTTTTTTATTGTTTATAATAACATAATTTATTAGAATTTAATATTGAATAGTTTTAAAATCTTTAATATTATTCAGTATTTTTTATTTGATTAATTTCATGTCATTTATTGACTTTTATGTCATTTATTTATTTAAAATTATGGGGCAAACTCTGTTACTTTAAAATGTGCTGAATAAATAATCTCTGACATGCCTTGATTGTCATTGTAATCTGCATAGGCAGTGTGCTTATTTATTTATTTATTTATTTATTTCTCTGTTTTTTTTCTCCATCATTTTGGGGTCATAATGCACCATTTGAGACCCTCTGATATAAATTACACACACATACACACAATCTCATGTCTGAGACTCATTATGCAGGTTAGTATAAATAAGTACGCACAGACACACACACAGAGAGAGAGAGAGAGAGAGAGCATTTTCTTGGACTTGTGAAGCAGTGGCAGACATCAGGAACAAGAGGACATTTTCTCCTTCACACACACACACACACACACACACATTGTGGTAGCCAGGGGCAATAATGAGGCAGATCTAACACCCGTGCTTTCTGTCCCGTTCACATATTAATTTACACACACTCACACATCGGTTCATTCTCTCCTTGAGTTTTTTTTTATACTGCTCCATCTCTTCTGTGGGCCTTTTTTCTTTTCCGGCTCGGAGTCAAAATGTCAAGCTAAGTAATGCTGATTACGTCAGTCTTCGTTAGTGTTTGTCCGACGAGAACTCTGTCGCCGATCTCGATGTTTTTATAGGGCTCTGGAAAAGCCGTCTGTGGGAGGCCCAGCTCCATTAAAACCTAGCGCTCCAGCTGAGAGAAGACCGTAAATATAAAAAATATCCAACTAATGACAGGAATCGGTAGAGAGGCCGTCTCACCCACCAGGTGCGTCTGCAGCATTTCTTTAGTCACGCGTCAAACTGTCCCACATTTAAAGCCATATTGATTATTATAACACTAAAAAAAACACAGTTTAAAATTCATCCCTGTCACTTTCTTTCATTTTGTTTAGGTTTTTTGCTTTTACTAAAAAAATAACTAAAAATTAACAGTGTAGCCAGCCACTTAAAATTACATTTATTGTAAGTTTAGTTATTTGTTTCAAATTGTACAGTACTTTGCATCAACCTCTGTTAAATTGTACTAATAAATTACTTGACTCTGTGACTGTAAACTTCATAGGTCCGTCAATATTCTGAAATTTTTAATTTACACATTATTAAACTGCATTACACTTAAAGCCATACTGAATCTTTTTTTGTGCACTAATAATTTAGCCAGCCACCTGAACAGGACAGCTTACAGCCAAGCAGAAGCATCCGCTGAATGTTAGTAGTATCTCAAGACAAACTCCTACCTGCTTTACAGCAAACCAGTTAGAACTACTGGCAAACAATTCATCGCCTCATTAATATTCATGAGCCAGGCTGATAACGTTATAATGTGCATCTCAGATCGTTCCTACGCCCTTGGCTAAAGCGAAACCTCCATTCTTCCATCTCAGGCTTCTGTCAAAGAATAGGAACTGCAATGCAGCAGTTAAGCACATGTTTGTGGCGCGGTTTCAGTCGGTGTCTCTTGATAAGAGCTCAGAGTTGTTCAATAGTTTTGAGGTGGATGAAAAGAAATCGGTGACTTGAGTGTCAGCCTTGACTTAAGTGGCTGGATAATTAAAATACTTCAAAGTTAATACTGTGCAAGCAAACCAGAGAGAGAGAATGATTTTCGTTATATAATGGCATTCTAGTGTGCTTTCAGATACCCTAGAAACGCCACAGCCAGCGGGAAAGAGAGAAAGGAGCTAAGAGTATATAAAAACATCCATGCATAATGTATTCCTAATGTATTTTAATGCAGAACATGATAGACGCTTGCATCTTTTTGAATTAACTTATGCATTAGGATGTTCAAGAAGGTCACTAATATCTGCTTTTATGTCACCCATCCACTGCACTCAAAATGCCCCCCGCACAACCGCTTCAGGACAGGCAGAACAATTATATGATTTTTCTTCTTCGCTAGGTGTGCGATAAAAGTGCGAGTGGGTTGACTTTCTCTGAGGTAAGCCATGTCATTAAGGGTTGTTATAGGGCAGTGAGGGACACATTTCCTCCTTATTAACACTGAACTCAGGGTCTCTCTTCCAGTTTGCAGATTTGACTCGATATGAGTACTGTCACTACGCTCGATTCTCAATTACCAGTTGGAAATCTACAAAGTATCTCATGGAACATGATCTTTACGTAATATCCTAATGATTTTTGGCATAAAAGAGCATACCCGTACAATGTATTTTTGGCTATTGCCTACAAATATAGCCCAGCAACTTAAGACTGGTTTTGTGGTCCAGGGTCACATTTTTTTATTTGTTTCAGACCCCATAGAAATTAGCTTGATTAGGCCAGTTTTCTATCTTTTCTAAAAGCTTCAAAACTCCTGTTTTTTAATAATATTTAATATTTTATTTATTTAAAATGATCAGTTATCAATGAAGGGACACAACATATCTTGGTATCATAAGTTAATGCCCAATATAAGGTTTTTATTTTATTTATTTAAATCAATAACAGCTGATATTGTATAATTATTGTCTTATTTACTTTATTTTTACATTTTGAATATTTTTTTTATTATATCAACACTCTTAAGGATAATCTTTAGCAAGATAATTGAATTCACTTGTAGGCATTAAAAATCATTATTTTTCTTTTAAATATAATTTATAAACATTTTTGAAAAAAATGATAATTCACAGACATAACTTTAATGTAATTATCGGTATAGAATATCAGTTTATCTCTTCACTATCTTATGGCCTGTAATTTAACAGACTAAAAAGCCTTGGACTAAAAGACTATTTGGATTTGAAAAGGGTTTTTTAAGAACTTCTTTCTTGTCTAGTTTCTCTACAAACACATGCTACCCATGTACCATTCTACATTGAGGCTAACATATTTGAAGCCAAACTTACTATTATTCTTTGGCTTTATTCTTAACAAGTGGCCACCAGCTGTTGTCAAAACTAGCAAGTCTTTTTATCTTGGGACAAAGTTTAGTGCTTTTACAAGTAAATACAAGTGACTTACAGAGTTGTCAACGGAAATGTGCCTCGGAGATCCCAAAAGCAGCGTACATGTGTTTGTATAGTGTAACTAAATTCAGAAGTCAAAGGGTGTGCTGGATATGAAGAATAGATATACAAAAATAACAAAGAAAAACACTTCATGTGGGAAAAGTAACCTGCAGAGAAACAGTCACAACTTTCATTTCCCAGATCAGGTTAAAATGATTGAAGCTATTACTCCAAGAGACAGTCAAGCACCTCATACGCACTACTACAAAAGAAGCAGTCAGTTGAAAGGGGCAAAAGATCCAATTACTCCAGTACAACTGGTTCAGTGCTGTACAAGTGTGCTCTTTAAACTGCTATGTCCTGCTTGCATCGCCCCTTTCCTCATGGGTAATTGACACTCTCAGCATACAATGGATGTGGACAGAGAGGAAAAACAAACACAGATTCTGAGACGCTCAGACTGCTTTGACTACAGCTGAAAGTAGGAAATCACTCCGGTTCAAAAAGCCGGCCTCTTCATCAGCACAGTTTCCAACCGAGGGAGTTTTAAACACTTTGAGTATGTAACATCCCTAAATGCATCAGTACGATTACAGGGGTTTGGATTGAATAGCCTCTTAAGGAGAGCGAAGAATTTGGAGACTGTTACAAATGAGCATGTAGGCCGGCACAGTGCGGTGTGCGTTCATGTCTGAGTCAGTCTGGCCAAACTGATCTGGATGGGAAATTAGATTATTTCAGTTTGGATTACACTAGATATGTCAAAACACACTCTGACTGGAGTGGTTTTGGATCTGTGCTGCCATCCATGGTCCTGTAATCAGGGTTTAATCCATGAATAGCTCATTACCACGAGGTCAGCACAAAACAAAATCCCCAGTCAAACGAGGTTGTGACCCTAAACCTCGCTCCTCAGTGGATCACTGGGAACGATACGTATGTGTATGTTGAGAATGGACACTCATTAATGCCGTATACATGAACACTACTTTTCCATACACTTCTTCTAGAACGTCCTTATCTGAAGGTTACCTTCTGAATTCCGAACAGATCTTATTTCTGAAGTTATTAAAAACAAGGAATTTAATTTGGGTTACCCACCAGCTTCTCATTTAAAATTCACACAGCATTTGCAAATGGTATACCGAATTGTACAAAGTGTGCAATAACTGTGTAATTTATAGACAATTATGGGACACTGGATAAGAAGATGTATAGGAGGCACACGTGGATCTGGAATCGGTGCTAAAGGGAGGGAATAAATGAGACACCGGGAAAGTCAACGGGAGGGTTAGGGTACATTTCTCTAAAATGCACTTCCGCATGTATCGGCAGATTTCATTTGACTTAATTGACATTCATAAGCCAGACGTTGCTGTTTTACTCTGAGTGGGATAAGGCTGTCTTCTGCTGTTTGCTCAGTAATTGAAATTTCCATTATGAGGTGTAAACATTTAGCAGCCACCAAGTGAATATTCATCAGCAGGAGCATTAGTGACACAAGATTCTGTCTGTGTGTATTTGTGCCAACCATGTAGTGA
>NW_020526020.1:0-52348 GCF_003368295.1 Carassius auratus | reverse complement strand
TTTCCGCCATCTTGTAGTCATCAGCTGTTGGATTGCCTGCCGCCCCATGACAGGCCCTGGACTCCAGTAGCTCTTCAAATGTCTTATACTGGCTGAAGTCAGGGAATGACAAGCTGGCTGTGAAGCAGGTAAGGAGGCAGGGAACTGTTTTACGAAGCTCACTTTCGTCTGCAGGCATGGGGTGTGGATTTCTGGCCACTGATTTGGAGGACCTTTGAGAAAGGATGGCCCTTGGTACCAAGGCTATCTGGCCCTAGCTTACATAGGCTTTTCCCCCGTGTTATGTCATCTGCTTGGGTTATCTGCTGTGCCCCAAGTCAGTGCAGCACAGAGTTCCAGACGGGGGATCGACTGCTGTTTTTTGGGTGCACTCGTGACCTGGCTGTGAGGAAGGCCACCTCTACCTCCCCACATTGATCCTCTGTGCGGAGATAAGCGACTGAGCCATAAGCCCGCTCAGAGGCATCACAGAAGATGTGTATCTCTCGCTGACTCATGTCGGTATCTCTGATTGGACTGGTATAACACCTTGGAAAGACAATGTGTTGTAGGGCAGGCAGCTCCTCCACCCACTCTGTCCAGGTCTGTAGAAGATCTGCAGGTAAGTGCGGGTCATCCCAGTCTCTTTTCTTATCCCAAAGGCGCTGTACTATAAGCTTGGCTTTGGTAGTGTAGGGAATGAGATAGCCCAGGGGGTCATACTGACTTGCTATGATTCTGTAAATGCTGCGCATGGTGGTCTCAGTGTTTGTATGGGACAGTACTTATATGAAAGTGTGTCTGTTTTGTGATTCCAGAGGAGTCCCAGGGCAGATTCTTGGGTGTTGCTCTGCCCTTGTGAAATCCAAAGTTCAGTGCTGTCAGATCTGGCCTCAGGAGGTAAATGGCTTATGGTGGAGAGTTGGTTACTGGACCACTGCCTCAGGTCGAAACCCCCTTCTGCCAATAAGCTCCGGAGTTTGTCAACGAGACCCTTGCCTGCCTCTACTGAGGTGAAACTCTGCAGAAAGTTATCAACATAGAAAGACTTCAGTACAGCATGGCGGACGTCTTCCCCAGGTTGGCTATGGTCCAGGATGTGTTTTTGTAATGCAAAGATGGCACAGCAAGGGCTGCATGTGGTGCCAAAGGGGAGAACCTGCCCATTCATAAATGTTAGGTGGATCCTGTGGATTTAGAATCCCTCCAGAGGAATCGCAGAAGTGGCCTGTCTTCGGGAAGCAATCTGATCTGGTGGAACATCCCCTTTATATCACTGCTGGACAGCAACGGAATGCTCTCTGAACTGAGCAGCACTGCAAGAAGAGCATGGGCCTAACACAGGACCAGGGAGCAAGAGCTTGTTAAGGTTTTGGCCCTGATACTGAAATGAGCAATTAAATACAACCCTGTTCTTCCCGTTGTGTTGGACCAGATGATGGGGAATGTACCAGGTGTTGGTTAGACATTCTTCAACATTTAGTTCCACCTTGACTGCATAACCTGCCCGCTCTAGTTTCTGAATTTCTGCTGTGTAGGCAGCTGCTTGCTCTGGATCTTTGGCCAGCCTTCTCTCTATGGCCCGCAGATGTGGGAGAACAGCATTTTTGGGAGCCTTAAGGTCTGGCATGTTTTTAACGCGCAAAAGTGGGGTTGCATAGCGCTTGACGCCATCCACCTCTACTCTCACTGTCTTGCTTTCCAGAATTTTCACTGCTTCCTGATCTTGTCTGGATCTTGTGCTCATTTTTTCACTTTGCCATGGAAGCACGTCCATCTGCCAGAGTCTCTCCACTTGTCTGAGAAGATCAGTTTCAGGTGGTGCTACTGAGGTTAAAAGACACTGTTGTTCAGTGACTCTCAATGTTGCAGGTGTTGTGACAGGACCTTGCCAAAGCCCATCCGAGACGAGTCTTGATAGCTGCTGGTCCCCCTGGGGGGCCTAGACGGATTGGCTCCACTGCTGTAATGAGGTGGGGATAGTCTGATCCAATGAGCAGAGACAGGGCGAACTGACTCTAATGGCTCAAAGGAAGCCCTCTGAGGTGGTGGTATTTCTCTCTCAAAGTCTTAACCGGATGTGTGTGTTCAGCAAGACTTAGCTGCTGGGCTGTGAATGCACCCTTTATGCGATACAGTTTGCTGGGCTGAGACAGGGGGGAGATATGAAATGACACTGATGCACCAGTGAGCATTTGTAATTCCTGCCTAACTGTGCCGAAGTGGAAGATCTTCTGGCTGACCTTTCAGGCCCAACTGTTGAGCAGCATTATGCAAAAGGATGGTCCTCTCCGATTCCATCATCTAAGATGGCATAAGCTTTTATCTTGTGTGCCCCGTTTCGAAGAATGACCTTGACAATCTTCAGAAGAACCTTTCGACTGGCAGGAGGCTTACGAATGAGAAGTATCTCGTTCATAGTATTGAGGAGGCAGGCATTAGCAGAAGTACCTTCATTTGGGGTAGTCTTTGGGAGGTCTTCACTCCTGAGATTGATGTCATGAAGGACCAGAAGGTGACGGCTATTACACTGTTTGCAGCGCATTCTCAGATTGCACTCTGAAGCTTGATGATTCCTTCCACAGCGGCAGCATCTGTTGCAGTCTTTAATCCAGTTCCGTTTCTGGTCTATGGTAAGCTGCTTAAAATTGTTGCAGTTGTTGAGGGAGTGTTTGTGGTGGTCACAGTAAGGGCAGTAAGGGGTTAAAACAGGCTTGTTGGCCGTAGGTATCATCTTTGTCAATGGAGGTGCTTTCTCTGTGCCAAGCAGAATGGTGGCACTTTTAGTGAATGTCTTGGGGTCTCTGATCACTTCTCGTGGTCGTGCTGGATATCCACGACGACCGGCTCCTGCAAACCTTGTTGTGTCCTCCTGCACTTGAATTTCATACTCTAGCCACTCTGACAGATCAAGAAGGGTGGGGATTGGCACTTGGTAGGGATGTGCAAAGCGCCGAAAACTTGACCTGAGATCGTGCGGGCAGCTTCCCTAGGAGCCGGGAGACATGAGAGCCGCACTGCAACTCAAAGGTGCCCCTCTTTCCTAGTTGTTCTAACATGCCGACGAGGGAACGAACCTTGAGGGCGAAGAGTCGGAATGTTTTAATGTCCCTACTGGCTATGTTTGGACCATCCATGAGCTCTGCTATGCGTTGCAATGCGAGCTGATGTGGCTGTCCGTATTGCTGATCCAGTGCTGCCATGGTCTTTGTGAAAGGTTGTTGTGAATGGCTGTATGAGTCGGCGATAAGCTGGGCCTCCTCTAGTTTGAGGTGATCAGTAAGTATTTGGAATTTGAATCTTTCAGTGGCTGTAGCTGGCAGAATATTTTCCAGAGCTATCTTGAGCCGCGAGAATTCTCTAGGGTTTGGATATACGAAGTCTGGAATTGTGGGGGTTGGACCTCGGTACATCTGCTCTAGCTCGGGCGGAACCGGACTGGATGCTCTGCATGGCAGGTGAGAGCGTCGGGGAGACCTGAAGGATGGAGGGACTGCTGATTCTGGCTCATATGATGTACAACTCAGCCTGTCAGGCATCTCAGCCCTGGAATAATAGGTTCTTTCCACCCTTGATTCATCCCACTTGACATTTTCAGAATGTGATGTATGGTACGGCAAGGTAGGCTTTGCGCTGGGGACAGCGGTTGGAGCTAAGAATGTTTCAGAACTGTGCTCAGGCTGATCTGACTCAGCAGGCCTGACTCGTGGGGCTGACAGTGGTGCAATGCTCTTATCACTCTGTTGTGTTCTCAACAAACGGCGTGGTGCAGGTACAGGTCGCGTAGGAGTGACCGGTGGAGAAAACTGTTCTGCAGGCTGTTGCTGCACCATTTGAATCTGTAGCTGCTGCATTTGTTGTTTTAACTGAGAAAGTTCTTGTGAATACCGATCTGTAGCTTGTTGAAACGTGTCCCTTTCTTGCTGCATTGTCTGCAGGGTCTGTAGCAGATTGTCATGGGCAAGTCTTAGGTCCCTATTTTCATGCTGGAGGATGCTGGTTTCAGAGCCCCATGGTTCATCGTCAGACCACTGTAGAGGGTTATCAAGCTCTTTGTGCGGTAAACTGTTGTGGAGTGATCCCAGTTGCACGTGCACAGTCCTCTGGTTCTAGGCTGGGAGGCACTGTAGGATGAAGCTGAGAATGTGGTGACATGGATTCAGGAAACAGCCCTGGGAGAGTGAAGCCGCTGAGATTATAATCTTCATATCGCACGGGGAGGACTGTCTTCCTCCTGGCACGCACGACCGGCTCATCCTCTTCATGCTGTGACATTTCTCCGTAGTAAATCTGGGATCCGGCTCGAAGGACCATGTAAAATTGAGTGGCTACAGGTAGCTCTTCTCTTTTAAATGTATTTGCTGGTTGGCAACAGATCCACAACGGGGCGTCCAGTAAAAGACTTGTACGGGATTAACCCATTTATTGTCACCACAGAATTTGCATGAGTGTGTGTGGTTTTCTACAAATAAAGATAAAAAGAAAATATATATATAAATACAAATAACAACAGTGGTCACAATGAGTATAACAACAACACAGTATCTACACAGAGAATATATTAAATACAGTGATTTAACAATCAAATAAGAAACATGTGCAATTATATGGGAAAATGCGCTGTTAGAAATGACTAATAATGCACAGTTGAAATCCGACACCTCTCAGCGCTGAGGACAGAGATGGAGCCGCTCTGTCTAGAACATTAGTGCGCATGCGCCAAAAGAGTGCTTTAACTCTTAGAAATGAGCGATACATATTAGATATATATTAAATAAACCATATAATGATTAAATAGCACACAGATTATGTCCTTAAAACATAGAGGTAGTATATGTGAGATAACTAGTATGTAAATACACACGAACATCTTTACCAGCGAGTTCGTCTTTGTCAATCGCATGCATTAATTTATAAACACTCAAAGCAGTTCAATGTTCACAAGCAATATAGAAAGCAATGGATGAGCAGACTGTTACTCACTTTTTAGGCACGCACACAACTTTGGCAAATATAAATCGCTACAGTGCAGCTCGCATCTGTCCGCTTTCCCGATCGCTCTAACTCCGTTCTGTGGGCGGGACCGCTGACCTTTCGCATCCTGCATGTAGTCCTGATTGGCTCACAGGATGGATGCTGCGTGTGCGTTGAGTGTGGTGTATTGCAGGGGAAGCTTAGCCAAATGAATATAACCTGCGTGTGGCCTTTTTTACAAACATTATGTCTAACATTTTTCAGATGACAAATACTGACTGTGTATCTATGTTCAGGTTTACATACTGTATAATTTTGTTCCATGGGGAAAAACTGTTCTGTGTTTCAGTTGAAGTTCTAAGCATGTGAATGCAAATACCCCTTTTTTGGGTAAAATCTATACAAAATATAATGGAACTGTTCATCATTCCTTATAACTTTTAGGCCTGGTTTCACAAACAGGACTTGGATTAAGCCAGGATTATTTAAGAACACTGAACATTGAAATAGTTTTTATAAACATGCCTTAGAAAAAAACATTACTGATATGCATCTTAAGACAAAACCATGGCACTGATATATTTATTTGGTTTGTTTATAATACCCAATAGTTGCCAGATGCTGTCGTGTCAGAAATTATTCTTCACATGGTTCTGGAGGAGGGTGATGTTGCTTTATTAAATCTGTCTTTGGTTTGTTCCAAATTCAGAAGTCGTTGTTGTTTAGATGCAGTGATACGTTTATTTAGCTCTTCCTGTCCTATAGTTGTAAAGTGATGCCGTTTATCTTTGGGTGCGATGGATGAAACGTCTCGGTTACGTATGGTAACCCTCTTTCCCTGAAAAAAGACGCCAGGTCGGTGACTGATGAAAATGGGAGATCGCTTCGATAGACCAACCTACTTCGAGTGTAAAGTAAACGAGCCAATGCACACTGGCATGCAATTATTGCATCCAGCAGCCGGCTGATCACAGTGTGAGTATAAGAAGGCAGCAGGTGCAATGCATACCAGGTTTTCGCTAAGGAGCCAAGCCGGAGACCTGGCAGCTCAATGGCGGTACAGCAACCATGGCGACAGGATGTGACATCTAGAGCTGAAACAACTAATCAATTTAATCGATTAAAATCGATTATTAAAATAGTTGTCAACTAATTTAGTCATTGATTAGTTGCTAAATCACTTTTATTTGCCATAAGCGGCTCATTTCGTGCATATTTCAAATCTGCCGTGACCAAAGTGTGGCAGTAATAAGCCACCGGAGGTTTTACTCAGCCAGTACAGCAGGAGAAGTAGCGAATAGCCAATAGTTGGCCTCGTTTTATGTCACGTGCTTCCCGAACAGTTGAGATGTTTTAAACTCGATGCAGTACGGACCGCTTCACTTCCATTATGAGCGCGCATACCGCGCGCCTACTTTGGACAGGTTCCACTTCAAGGCGTAAGCGTGTCTCATCGACAGTGCTATTGCCGAATTGATGGTGTCCACTAGCTCCTGGGGTATGTGACCTAGAACCTCCTCATCCCATCCAGGGACCAGACATGGAATTACCAAATGTCTCGATGTAGTTGCCAAACGGTATCTTGTCTCTGAATCAGTAGATCCATCCTCAGAGCCCCCACTGCGCTGCTCACACCGCCCGTTCCTAGATCGGGCCGTCGCCGGGAGAGAGGTGGCTAGGAGGCTAGCCGAATTATGACAAGGAGAGAGATCAGTTTCGGATTTCTTAATCGAGTTTCGCATCCTGGCAGTGGAGTGTCAATGGAACGAGGAGGCGCAGTGGGACATGTTCCTGCATGGGCTGGCTGACCGCGTCCAGAGGGAGATCTACGCCCTGGACCTCCTGATCTCACTCAATGGACTCATTGAGCTGGCACTAAGGGTAGATGCACGACTGACACGAGTGGAACGGCGTAGCCTACCCAATCCCACACCGAGAGCTCATACGGATGCCAGAGTCAGTAGCAGTGGCCCCTCCTACGATCACGAGCCCATGCAGGTAGGGCGAGCTCGGCTTTCCCGGGAGGAGAAGGAGAGGTGGAGGTCCCTGGGTCTGTGCCTCTACTGTGGTAGTATTGGACATCACGCCTACATTTGTCCGGTAAAAGGCCAAGCCCAGTAGTAAGTATGAGGCTACTATCTGGTGGGATCTCTGCAGAGAAGACCTCATCATCATCTACGCTCCTCCCGGTAAGACTAAGATGGTCAGCACGACTTCCATACTTCTTTAATAAAGGATTGTTTACTTGCATTTGCTTCCTGTCCTTTGTGCGAACGTGACAGGTATGCATTGCATCTGCTGCCTTCTTATCCTCATGCTGTGATCAGCGGCAGCTGGATGCAATAATTGCATGCCAATGTGCATTGGCTTGTTTAGTTTACACTCGAAGTAGGTTGGTCATTAAATAATGTAGAATCTACATTTGTTATTGTATTTCTGATGTTATATATTTTATCAGTGAATAAATTCATAAACTCATTATTATTAAACGTTGATGGAATATTACAATCAGGTGGCGTCTGGTTATTGGTTAATTTAGCCCCTGTGCTAAATAAAAACCTTGGATTGTTTTGGTTATTTTCAATCTATATATTTAATATATAAATATAACTTTTATCTTTAGCCCTGAAGGCATTTTTAGATTAGTTTTTTTCAGAGTGGCATACACAAAAGTAATAACTCATAACTCCAAAACTGTAGCACAGAGAGTCAAAAGGTATTATTATTATTATTATTCCTTTATTTAACCAGGGGAAATCATAATGAGATCATATTCTCTTTTTCAAATGGTCCCTGGCCAAGAAAGGCAGCACTTAAAAATGTAAAAAAGTAGAATAAAAAAAAAAAAAAAAAAAAAAAAAATAAAGTATCAAATATCAAATGAATTGTTTGTGTCGAGTCTGTTGATTCTTTAGGAATAATTTTTCCATTTCAAAATATTCACAATCATCTATCACTCTGTAACTGTGATAATGGACCAGGTAAATAAAAAATTGACTATAATGACTGTAAATTAAAAATGTACATACTACGAATATAAAATCTCGTTGTAGAGAGGATCCAGAGGAACTGGAGCAAAGAAGTCAAAAGACAAAGTCAAGTCACCTTTATTTATATAGCTCTTTAAACAAAATACATTGCGTCAAAGCAACTGAACATCATTCATTAGGAAAACAGTGTGTCAATAATGCAGTTAAAGGCAGTTCATGATTGAATTTAGTGATGTCATCTCTGTTAAGTTTAAATAGTGTCTGTGCATTTATTTGCAATTGTAATAATAAAATCTCCATAATCATCGGGAAGGAGGAGGCGGGAACCGGCGCACAATCAAAATGAAACTTTAATAATCACGAAATAAACAAAACAGCGCATCAGCCCCTCACGGACGACTGATGCGCACAAATAAAACAAACATAAAATAAAGCCCAGGCCTGGTCCTCTCTCGTCCTTCACTGTCGTCGCTCCAGTTTTATATCCTTCCATCTCCTACGTGGGACTCGAGACCGGCGGTGGGTCGCAGGTGTCGCTGATTTCCCAATCATTCCGCCGGCCTCACTCCTTGTTCCCACGTCCCTCGGCCCCGCCCCACTCGCCAAAACAATCAAGTCAATGATATCGCTGTAAATGAAGTGACCCCAACTAAGCAAGCCAGAGGCGACAGCGTCAAGGAACCGAAACTCCATCGGTGACAGAATGGAGAAAAAAACCTTGGGAGAAACCAGGCTCATTTGGGGGGTCAGTTCTCCTCTGACCAGATGAAAACATAAGTCAGCCATATCACCCTGGAGCCCAAGACCGGTTGCCCACTGAAGCTAAGCAGGGCTGAGCCTGGTCAGTACCTGGATGGGAGACCTCCTGAGAAAACTAGGTTGCTGCTGGAAGAGGTGCTAGTGAGGCCAGCAGGGGGAGCTCACCCTGTGGTCTGTGTGGGTACTAGCGCCCCAGTGTAGTGATGGGGATACTATACTGTCAACAAGTGAGACGTTAAACCGAGGTCCTGACTCTCTGTGGTCATTAAAAATCCCAGGATGTCTTTCGAAAAGAGTAGAGGTGTGTGACCTTGGCATCCTGGCTAAATTCGCCCATTAGCCTCTGACCATCATGGCCTCCTAACAATCCTAATATCTGCTGATTGGCTTCATCACTCTGTCTCCTCTCCATCAGTAAGCTGGTGTGTGGTGGGCGCTCTGGCACACTATGGCTGCCGTCGCATCATCCATGTGGATGCTGCACACTGGTGGTGGATGAGGAGATACCCCCTGACTATGTAAGCACTTTGAGTGTCTAGAAAAGCGCTATATAAATGTAAGGAATTATTATTATAAGTTCAATTCCAGGCTGCAGCAAAGTCAGATTGTGCAGAAGAATTGTCACGGAGTGACTTCGAGGGCGGAACCGAAAGTGAGAGGAGAAGTTCCGCCAGGACCGAAATGTGTAAGCCCTCGTCACTTCCGGAAACTCCGGACGGCCCGAATCAAGGGAAATCTTCAGCAGGTGTGTTCAATGACGTGGCGATCGCAGATGGGGCAGTTTGGACGCTGAAGGGAGTATAAAGAGAGCGTTAAAGATACAGGAAGGAGTGTTGTTTTGCTTCCCAAGGAACGCCACGAGTGAGACGGAGTGTTTTGGGCACTGGAGTATCGCGAAGCAGATGAGAGCAATTGTGAAGTCACTAAGCGAATTGGAGGATTTAAATACGACTACTGGAACAGGTTTGCCAAAGCGAAGTTTTGTGGAAAGAAGCCATACTCACCCGTGTCTGTTGTATGAAGGTCCCGCAGGAAAATAGTGCCATTGTGGAACAACGATAACACTTCCGGGTGTCTGTAAGAAGCTGGGGAGAGAAAGAAAGCGGGAGAAGATCAGCATCACGAAGACTGTGAGTACATTGGATTGTTTTTATATCATTGTTCATACTTGGATATGGATAACTAATATCTGCTGGAGTGATTAATAGCTTGTTGAGCGCCCCATCGTGGAGGACGAGACGAGTGGGTGAGCCGAAGTAAAGTGGGGGTGAACGGATGTTATTTGGCTGTGGCTACACCGCAAAGTTTGGAGCATTTACCGTACCAGCGACTGTAAACTCCTCCAGGACGAAATCCGACCGGGTGTGGAGTACCGACCTTAAAAAAATCACTGAAGTGTGTGTATTGCAGTGGGTGAGTCTGTCTTTGACGTGTGTACACCTGAAGTTTTGCAGTGCTGTGCCGTGTCCCTGTTGTCTGTACTCGCCCTCCAGGCCGAGAAAAGTTCCTGTTGGAGAGAACGTAGGCTGCCGTGGCGGTGCCCACCTATCCCACCTACGCCCGCCCATAACTCTGTTCCCCGTATCCAGCCTGAAGGAGGTGAAGTGTGAATGCAAGACAAGGTATTGTGTGGATATTGTGGGGAAAGCTAAAAGCCATTGACCTTGAATACGCTCTGTAAACCCAGCGTGAAGATACAGTCACTTTGTTGAATACATACCTGTCTGCACGAGCTAAAAGCTATTTGAATACGCTCTGTAAACCCAGCGTGAAGATACAGTCACTTTGTTGAATACTTACCCGTCTGCACGAGCTAAAAGCTATTGACCTTGAATACGCTCTGTAAGCCCAGCGTGAAGATTCAGTCACCTTGCTAAATACCTACCTGTGCTACGAGTAAAAAGCTACTCACCTCGAATACACCGGTGTACGTCCAGGGGAAAGACCCAGTTACCTTGCTACATACTTACCTTTGTTACTTACCTGTGCCCTCAGGGACTTGTGTGTTACCTCGTACTTACCTAGGAGGTCTATTGGAGTAGAGGAGCTGTCCAGACGCTGGTGAAGTAAAACCCGAAGAGCAACGAATATAGGAACAAGGCATTTTTCTCCGTTTCACCCATTACTCATCGTGTGTTTCTGTTGCCTTCAGGAGAAGAGAAGGGCGCCACGGGAAATCAAGCGATAAGGAAGGACCTAGGATCAGTCAGGAGATTGGTGGGAGTTCTGGAAAGGACGAAAGAGCCCTTTGCCCCCTCCCCTGGTGATCATTTACCTAACAACCTCCAGATTTCTCAGGCCCAGTCCCCTCCTGTCAAGAGACGAAAATCTAATTTTAGATTCCTCTTTCTCCTTCCCTAAATTATCTTTTTAAATAATTTAAATAAAGTTGTTTTAATTATCCTTAACTCTTCTCGTGTGTTTGGTCATTGGGGTGTTCTTGGGACCTCCTCGAGGTGGAAACTAGGAAGGGGCGTGACTCGCAACACCTGTGGTCCGCTCCGACCTGTGACAGAATCATCTGTTTCCTGTGGTCTTGTCCTGGTGCTCCTCTGAGACAAGGTCTTTACAGGGGATCTGTATCTGGGGCTCTAGTTGTCCTGGTCTCCGCTGTCTTTCAGGGATGTAGAGGTCCTTTCTAGGTGCTGATCCACCATCTGGTCTGGATACGTACTGGATCCGGGCGACTGCAGTGACCCTCTGATCTGGACACCGACTGGATCTGGTGGCCACGGTGACCTCGGAACAAGAGAGAAACAGACAAATATTAGCGTAGATGCCATTCTTCTAATGATGTAGCAAGTGAAGAGTAGCGGCCCTACTACTGAGCCTTGAGGTACTCCATACTGCACTTGTGATCGATATGATATATCTTTATTCACTGCTACGAACTGATGGCGGTCATATAAGTAGGATTTAAACCATGCTAATGCACTTCCACTGATGCCAACAAAGTGTTCAAGTCTATTCAAAAGAATGTTGTTGTCAATAGTGTCAAACGCAGCACTAAGATCCAATGAAACAAATAGAGAGATACACCCAAGATCAGATGATAAGAGCAGATCATTTGTAACTCTAAGGAGGAAGAGGAAAGAGAAACGTTGAGTAAAACAGTAGAGCATGTCAGCTGATGGAAGAGCAGGAGATTGTTTTTAGGATAAGAAGGATAATTAAACTGATGTGAAAACCAGAGGATAATAATAAAAATATGAGAATGCTGAAAGAAATGAATGAGTTGGTAAACTTTAATTTTGGAGTTGCAATCTCTTGCAGATGATATCAAATCTTTGAAATTACAAATGTCTGTTAAAAATCCAAACATTTAAAACCTTACACAGATAAAAACCTTAAAAGCCACTAATGAGAAATATATGCAGTTAGAATTTGCTCAATAGTTAGAAAACTGTCAGGTATGTCAGTTAAAACTGCCACGAATGCCTGCTTTTTGCAAACTGTGCGATGATTGTACAAGGAAATGCATTTTGCAACTAAGTTGCAATTGGAACTTTCTTTCTAAATGCTGTATTGTGATATGTTTTTCTCATAAAAGAAATGATGCTATGCAGTTTAGAAACAGTTATTTGCTTAGCCTACGCCTTTAAGATGTTGTAACAGTTTAAGATTAAAACTAGAGATAGATTCATTTAAGATTAACTGGACTCTGACGGGAAGAAGTGCTGAAGTCTCTGTTGCATAAGAGCGATATTTTATATGGCCTTTGCTTGTGGGAAACAAAGATGTGAATAAAGGTTTTATGTATATTTCTTTAGTCAGAATAATTATACAAACATAGAAAAGTTTTAAAATAGGAAAATGTTTAAATAGGAAAAAACAACCTTTAGACATTCCCTATTTATCTGCTGATAGAATATAAAAAATAAACTTGTGCTCCAGGGAAATTGTATACATATATTTTATCTAATTTTGTATTAACTAAATAAGTTAGAAGGAAAATTATTAGTGAAGTTCCACTTAATGTGTTCTTCAATTTTGATTTTGTGGTCATATGAAAAAATCATGAAAAGTTACAGCATTTGAAACCAAAGTAGTCTTTTACATTAGTACACTTGTAATTATGACATTTGAACAAAGATGGCGGCCGGTCAGACAAAAGACAATGCTTTTATTCAATTCAATTCAATTCAGGTTTATTTGTATAGCGCTTTTTACAATACAAATCATTGCAAAGAAACTTTACAGAAAATTAAGTTTCTACAATATTTAGTCATAGTTTATCAGTGGTGACACAGTTTATGTGGATATGACAGAAGTGTAGCGTAAAAACAGTTTTGAGAAGGTTTCTTCAGAAATGTAATAGGTTACAGATTACAAGTTATCCTATTTAAAATGTAATAGTAGTGTTACTTTGTAAATTACTTTGTTAATGTAATGTTACTGATTACCTTTGATTACTTTTTGATTCCTTTTCTTAATTTCTAATGAATGTTTATTTTCAACTGTTAATTATTTTCAACCATTTAGGTTTAACCTTACAGTAGAACTCAACACTGTTAGACTTTCACAATCCTTCATCACTTGAATTAAGATGATCACATCTGAACACATCCACCACAAAATCAGACTTTAGTTCTGCCTTTTACTTTGAGATTGATCTTAAATTTGATGCAGATTTGAAATAAGAAATAGTTTACTGATATTGTTTTTGAAACCAAATCTGTAGGATCATAGATAAACACGAGGAGTCTTATGTCATATATGTTTTAATCTATCCTGTAGATAGTGTACTGTAAAAGAACAAACATACATTCTGCTTAAAACTCAGTAAAATACATCAACAATTCTAAACGTTTCAAAGGTTAAACACATTGTGCGTCACTAAACAAGGCACACCGTCTATTGTTATTATTATTATTATTATTATTGTATTGTCTTTATATCATTAAGTGTTTTCTCACACGAGTAGAAATCTCTTTGGATGTGTTTGTGCCAAACAAGTCAGTCACTACTGATATCTTCTTCGATTCTAATAAAGCGACATCTCTGGTGCACGTAAACATCTACAATGTGTGTTTGTGCTAAACATCTTTGTTTCTCCACTTCTGCCAGATTTGTTAGATGGGATAATACAAACATTTGAGAACTGTGATGTTTGTTAAGGTTACTGAAAAATTCAAACATAACTTTTAAATAATATGTATGCAAAACTAATTGACTAAAACAAAACAAAAAATCACTGAATTATAAAATGCAAAAGTGTGTACGGCACACTTTTTTTTTCACGAGAGACAGTCGACTGATTTGTTTACATGTTGTTTTCAGATCAAGAGTTTTCTCTGATTGTGGTCAAACATGCAGCATGTTCATATGAATTTATGAACAACTACAGCATAAAAACTATCGCCTCTACATATGGAGCACTTGTTAATTAAATAAATATGATAATAAAAGGAAAGTATAAAGTGGCCACGAGACACATGTCCTCGATCTTACTGTTTCTCTGTTACATGTACATCTATTTCATTAAAACACAAAGCTGTTCATTACAAGTTGTGTGTGGAAATACTATTTTCACTTTTTTCTTAGAATACACATAGAAATGCTTATCAGAAATGTTTGTCAGAATCATAGAACCTTCAAGTTTCTTCATACTTACACTGAGTCCACTTTAGAAAACAATTTATTATGTAGTGCATTTTAAAACTGTTAAATTAACCCAGTGTTGCATTATTAATAATGTACCATATTTTCCAGACTATAAGTCGCACTTTTATTCATAGTTTGGCTGGTCCTGCGACTTACAGTCAGGTGCAAATAATTTATCGAAATTAATTTGACATGAACCGATAAAACATTACCGTCTACAGTCACCGGAGGGCGCTGTGTGCTGCTCAGTTCTCCTGTAGTCTACCCTGAAGACATAGAGCGCCCTCTCGCGGCTGGAGACGGTAATGTTTTCTCTTGGTTCTTGGTTCTAATGCGATTTATATGTTTTTTTCCTCGTCATGACGTATTTTTGGACTGATGCGACGGAGCAACTGTCTGAAAAATATGGTACAAGGGTATATTTCATAAATGTGTTTTTGATTGTCTCCTTGTTATCAGTGCTTGTTACAGCCAAATGATGAACAAAGGTTTAATGACAGAGACTCGCATGACGTGCAAATCTATGGTAAACCAAAACCATATATAATTTAATATAAGTAAATAATATACTTTGTTATACTGTAAGCAAGATAGTATTACATAAGCACGATGTCGGAGATAGAGACCTGCGCGGGAGGTATTTTTCCGTCCCGCTCCCGCCAGCAACCAATCAAGTGTCGTCCCGCTCCCGCCCGCAAAATCCCGCGGGTAAACGTATAAATTTTCACTTCTATTTTTTTTAATACATTGCATATTCTGCCTGCTACTCTTGTTATTTTTTCACTTGTTCCCCGTTGAATATAAATAAAAAAAGAAACGGAAAATAAACAAAAGTTTCGTTTTATTTGGGTTTAATTAAATGGATGAACATGAACAAGGAATTTAGAACATATAAAGTAAAAAAGTAACAAATGTAAATAAAAAAATATACCTATAATAATTAGGCCATATAGCCTAATAAATTATATAATAAAAAAAACTGGATTTATTTCATGTTCAAAAGAAAAGTATGGGTCCTGAGCAATTCCTTCAAACGTTTAACACAAAATATCCTTATTCCTCAATAACAAAAGTTTAAATAAATGAATAAAAAGTAAATAAACTGAACTGACTAAAAAAAACCTCTCTATTTAATGTGCCCATGCAGGAATAGCATGTGGTTCACTGTTGAGAGTTTCAGTTTAATCCGTCTCTGCTCCAGTATGAAAGCCCTCTCTGATGGTGCGCTTGCTAACCTACATGGCGTGTTACTTTGCTTAATCTCGGAAATTCGTCTTTTCCACCACTGGAGGACATCATCCGGTCTGTGTGCTTCTAATCCATCCAATTTGACCTTTAAATATCTCGCTATTTCGGAATCGAATTAGGCTACACGTCGCTGTCTATGGTCTCTTCAGTATAATCCTCCCGCAAAGTCTATTTTATTTAATTGTATTATAAATAAAGGTTTATTTGTTTCTAGTTATTTTATTTTGTTAGATATTTCCACCAAATAATTGTATTTTTCCCGCAACCCGCATTCACCCATCAAATACTGTCACTCGGTCTCTAATCGGAGACAGCAATCCGGTGTTCGGAGATTTTAGGTGTTAGTGGGCGGAGCCTACATGAATATTCATAAGTTTCCTGTTTCGCGTTAAAGCGACTTTGAAAATATTAGTGCGTTGTCACTGAAATATAAACGATTTTCAAAAAGGTACGTTTTAGCGTAGAATGACATTATGTTTAGTGTATTGTTGTTTTTATTTATATTGTTAATATGCAAAATAATTTTCAGATTGTATTAAATACAATCTATAAATTCTATTAAACATGTAAAGCTACTATTTCTACAGTAAATAAAACCCCAAATGTATCTGGAGTTTATTGTAATTTATATTACCATCATTTAAAAGTAAAGCATCATAAGAAACTAAATGATCCATGAACTCACATAAAACGACGAATAACTAACTGTCCAGTCAAAGTTCGTAGTAAATATTGATCCGTCACGTCCATATCATAATATAAGTCTTCACATATTAGTTTAAACTCGTTATTATGAGTATTTGTTCTTGTTTAAATTATTAATATTCGCGTCTGTCGCGCAGGTGTTTGATTTGAAACCTCAGACAGCGAACACCGGAAGCGCGAATCTATGAGGAACTTCCGCACAAAATAAAAGTCTCGTTTTAAATCCGTGTCCGGGAGGTATTTACAGAAAAACTAATAGTCTCCATTAGATATTTGTATGTTTATAAAGCACACATCCTACATTAAACACTGCGATTGTATTAATGTTATGAAATTAGAACAGAGTATGACTGAAAGTGTTTTAAAAAATAGTTTTCACTGACATTTCCGTGTCTCGCACTTGACCGGAACTGCTGGATGTAGAGTGACTGATTCCCGTCGGGCAGTTTTCAGTGTGACGCGGCCGCAGTGTGTCTGATGCAAGCTGAATGAGTTAAATCACCAACACAAAACGGTGCGTTTATTTATTCTTCACTGTTATTTAATGCTGAAATGAGCGTGTTATTATCACTGGCGTGAGCGCTGATAATGACAATGATTTCAGAGCGCTGTTTAAATGTTGAGCATATGTCGCGCGGCAGGCACATGTATCACAATATTACTAATCACATCCTCATCTTTACAGGTGAAGATGTCAGATTTGAGCCCGATGGATCTGTACGAGAAGCTGACAGCTCAGGGAGAAACAGTGAGATCTCTGAAAGCTCAGAAGAGCCCCAAAGTGAGTCTGACACTGAAATAATAATGATCTTCAGCTCTCATGACACAAGACGTGATGATTGACATGTGATGAGATGCGATTATTGACATGTGATGTGATTATTTACTTCTTCAGGCTGATGTGGACGCGGCGGTGCAGCTGCTGCTGCAGATGAAGCTGGACTACAAGCGTGTCACCGGTCAGGACTATAAGGCTGGATGTCCTCCGGTGGACGGTGAGATGCTGGAGGAGCACGGAGCAGTGCTGGAGGACGGAGATGATCAGGTGGATCCCTGGAGCGTCTCCTCCAGCAGCGCCAAAGGAGTCGACTACGATAAACTCATCGGTCAGTCCAGGTTATGTGGCAGATCTGCTGCAGCTCTGATTTCATGTATATGAGGTGTGATGAATAATGCATTAACGAGCTCACTCTGCTGCGGTCAGTGCGGTTCGGCAGCAGTAAGATCGATCAGGAGCTGGTGGACAGAATCGGCCGAGTCACGGGAAAAACACCGCACCGCTTCCTGCGCAGAGGAATCTTCTTCTCACACAGGTGTCTTCATTACACACCAGCACCGGACAGAGAATTATACACTAATAAATGCGTCTAAATTAATAATTAAATACAATAAAATATAGTAAAACATTTATAAAAAAATAAGTAAATAGATTAAAAAAATTATATATGAATTAATGATTAAAATACTAAAAAAGGATATTTAAATATAATTAAAATTATATATATTTTTTAAACATGAAAATTTATTGTAAAAAGCTTCAAATAGACAAAATAATAGTAATACATATAAAAGTACAGTTCTATAGTGAGTACCAAAAAGGTAATAATTATATTACATAATTAAAATGAAATGATATATTAATAATATTTAAATGGTAATATTTTCCCTTATTAATACTAGTTTGTGACAGTCTGAATGTGGTCGTGAGTGTGTAGTTGTGAATGTAAAGCTGTATTAAAACTTGTGTGATCCTCAGGGACATGCATCAGATCCTGGACGCGTTCGAGAAGCAGAAGTCCTTCTATCTGTACACGGGTCGAGGGCCGTCCTCTGAGGCCATGCATGTGGGACACCTGATCCCCTTCATCTTCACCAAGTGAGTCTTCCTCAGTGAGGTTCAGCGGGGTGTGTGCGAGCGCTGATGTGTGTGTGTGTGTGTGTCACAGGTGGCTCCAGGACGTGTTTGACGTTCCTCTGGTCATTCAGATGACCGATGATGAGAAGTATCTGTGGAAGGATCTGTCTCTGGACGAGTGTCACCGGTACACAGTGGAGAACGCCAGAGACATCATCGCCTGCGGATTCGACGTCAACAAGACCTTCATCTTCTCTGACCTGGACTACATGGGGTAAACCCTCAGTGTTTCGTGTAGTGTGTCAGTGCAGACAGCAGGTGGCGCTGTTTCTGATGACCGTGGAGATGCTGATGTCCTGTTTGTCCTGACAGAGCCAGTCCTGCGTTCTACAGGAACGTGGTGAAGGTCCAGAAGCACGTGACGTTTAACCAGGTCAAAGGCATCTTCGGCTTCACAGACAGCGACTGCATTGGTGAGAGCGTCTCTGTGACGGACGGGAGTGTGTGTGTGTGTGTGTGTGTGTGTGTGTGTGTGTGTGTGTGTGTGGGGTTTAATCGTGTGTTTCTGCAGGTAAGATCAGTTTCCCGGCCATCCAGGCGGCTCCGTCCTTCAGCAGCTCGTTCCCGCAGATCTTCGGCGAGCGGACGGACGTTCAGTGTCTGATCCCGTGTGCCATCGATCAGGTGAGACGCTCCGCTCCTGATCATGTGACGTCTGCTCCTCACCAGAGAATTATATCAGTTCAGCTCTGCTTACAGATTCCCAGTTTCCTTTCCAATCTCTTAAAAAAATATAGTCAAACATTTAGATATCAAACATTTGTGATGGACGAGCACAAAACCAGTCATAAAGCTGAATAAATGATCTCTCCAGTGATGTGTGGTTTGTTCGGAGGACAATATTTGTCTGAGATACAACTATCTGAAAATCTGGAATCTGAGGGAGCAAAAAAATCTAAATATTGAGAAAATCATCTTTAAAGTTGTTCAGATGAAGTTCTTAGCAATGCATATTACTAATCAAACATTAAGTTCTGATATATTTACAGTAGGAGATTTACTAAATATCTTCATGAACATGATCTTTACTTAATATCCTAATGATTTTTGTCATAAAAGAGAAATGTATAATTGTGACTCATACAGTGTATTGTTGTGTATTTCTCCAAATATCCGTCTGTGACACTGATGCTGCTTCTGTGGGTTGTATTTTTTCTGTGTTTCTTTTCGCAGAACATTTACGTTTTGACATTTACGCATGATTCTGGATAAATTTTTATTTATTTTTATTTTTAATCCGGTTGTAATTCTCTCCCAATTCTGAAAAAAACATTAGACATCTAAACAGAATCTCATGGAGTTGGAATGATTCAGTGACTCACTCAGGATTGACTCGTTTCATTACTGGATGAATCAGTGGCTTTGAACGAATCTCTTGAATGAATGATTCAAAGGCAAAAGCATATTTAACAGCCTCTTTTCATAATAATAATAATGAAATATAATAGAGGTAGGGAGTTTCGGATCATTTCCCATGTCACACTAGTGTAACTGGAGTTGATTTTGGGTTCCCATCCCTTCTCCTCAGGACCCGTATTTCCGGATGACGCGGGACGTGGCTCCTCGGATCGGTTATCCGAAGCCGGCTCTGCTTCACTCCACCTTCTTCCCGGCGCTCCAGGGAGCTCAGACCAAGATGAGCGCCAGCGACGCCAACTCCTCCATCTTCCTGACCGACTCGGCCAAACAGATCAAGAACAAGGTGCTGCTCGCCACCAGAGTGTGTTCACATCCTGTGAAGCTCAGACTGACTCTTCCTGTTCCTCTTCCTGTTCCAGATCAACAAACACGCCTTCTCCGGCGGGAAGGACACGGTCGAGGAGCACAGGAAGTGCGGTGGGAATCCAGACGTGGACGTGTCCTTCATGTACCTGAGCTTCTTCCTGGAAGACGATGATGAGCTGGAGAAGATCAGACAGGTGAGATCAGACGAACACACGAAAATATACTGATCTGAACCTTGTTTACAGGCTTAGGCTCATATTTGTTTATTATTAGAATTAAAACTGTATTAACAGCGAGTGAACTGTGTGTTTCAGGACTACAGCAGCGGTGCGCTGCTCACCGGAGAACTGAAGAAGAGTTTGATCGAGACGCTTCAGCCCATGATCGCCGCACATCAGGAGAGACGCAGACTCGTGACGGACGACATCGTCCAGCAGTTCATGAGCCCTCGCAAACTACACTTCAACCACTAGAGACTCGCAGATACACCTTCATCATCATCTTCATCTTCATCATGCTGCCGTCGCGTCCTGTAAAGCTGATGCCACCTGTGACTAATAAATAATGACACACTGGTGTTTAATGTCATCATTACAGTACTGCATCAATCACAGTCCATCTGTAACACACACACACACACACATCTGACAGAAAGTGTGTTAATGTGGACGAGGGGTTTCTGATCAAACTCTTAGTGTAATAGTTCACCCATAAATGAACATTAGCTGCTCACTCTGAAGTTCATCTGAGATCAGGATGAGTGTGTGTCTTCATCAGGTTTGTAGAAGTGTAGCATTGCATCAGTGTCTCATCAATGGATGCTCTGCAGTGAATGGGTGCCGTCAGAATGAGAGTCTGATAAAACATCCCAATAATCCACAGCACTCCAGTCCATCAGTGAACATCTGGAGAAGACAAAACCTGAAACACATCCAGCATTAAGATGATTTTAACTCAAACACATAGAGTCTATAATCTATAATAACACTTCCTCCAGTGAAAAAGTGTTCTGGTCTGAATCAGGAGTGAAATCTGTTTCTTTGTTACACAAGATCAGATGATTACTGCACAGCTTTGGTGTTAATATCAGTTTCTGTAAACACCTCAGCCAATCAGATCCCAACCAGACAGACGGTTTATAAATGAACAGGTTTACTTATACTTTAACAACATACCAGGATTATTTTCATGATAAGAAAACAGGCAACAAATAAATATGTAGTCTAAATAACCCTCTAAAGAAACAATTTACAAAAGGTGTTTAAAGTGTAGATTGGATTAAAAAAGAAAATTATGATAAAATAATCAAAAATTATTAGATCAAAGTCTGGCCTCACTTTATTAAAAATCTTTTCATGAATAGACCAAATGGAAAAGAGTTCTAGAAGAATTAAAACCAACAGATACTGTGTCTCTGTCTCTCTCTCTCTCTCTCTCTCTCTCTCTCCCTCTCTCTCTCTCTCTCTCTCTCTCTCTCTCTCTCTCTCTCTCTCTGTTTTTTTTTTTTTTTTGATGACATCCCCTGAGGTAACAATAACTATACTGAAGGGGCTTTTATATACAGCAGTCAACAGACGACCTTATAAAAATTAATAAATAATTTTATTAGTTTGTGGATTTGCTTGAGCTAGAAAGAGCTAACGTTACTGAACATAAATAAAATGTGCAAAAGGATTTTGAAACAATACCCTTAGAAAGAGCTCCTGCATTACTGCATTAGCTTGCGTCTGACCTCATTCCGGTGTTGTGTGGTGTCAGCCAGCGAGTCATCTGATTCTGACCCTGTTCTTTTAGTACTCAGAGTCTGAAACGAGGAGAGCATGTTAAGTGTTGTTCACTGTATCTGTATTTTTACCGAGCCGACTGTACGCGTTTCACACACTCTCTCTGGCCACGCATGCGCTCTTCACTTGTAAAACTCAAGGGTGTATGGGTAATGTAGTCTCTGCTCTCTGTGGGACGAATTAGGAAGGGTGCATTGTGAAGGGGCGCTCTGAAAAGCGGCAGGCAGGCAAAGATTAAAACCTCTTTTAAAATAGATGTCCAAATGAACGTACCAGTACGATAAAAACAGGTTCTGGGCGCACGGAGAGGTGACGGTACGCTCAAGAGATATATATCGAAGTGGTGGTACTGAGTACAGGTGTGTACCGGCCCACTTAAAGCACTGATTATAACTGTTACACAGCTAAAATAAAAAAACAGTACACAGAATCTTGTATACTACAGTTTCAACTAGACGGATGTACTGTTACTTCCTCCACAGTTAAAAATCTGGGTGTTATATTAGACAGCAACTTGTCTTTTGAAAATCATGAAAAACAACATTCTTCCATCTTAGAAACATTGCCAAACTACGAAACATGTTATCTGTTTCTGATGCAGAAAAGTTCATGCATTCATGACCTCTAGACTGGACTATTGTAATGCACTTCTAGGTGGTTGCCCTGCTTCTTCACTTATAAGGCCCTAAATGGTTTAGCTCCTGCGTACCTAAGTAGCCTTATACCACGTTACTATCCATCACGCTCCCTGAGGTCACAAACATTTCCCTCGGGTAAGCCCACTGCTTAAAAAAACATCTATAAATCCAGTACTTCTAGAAAACATACATTGGTATCCCTTCTTTATTCATTTCAAAGACACTTGAGCGAGCTGTGTTCAACCAGCTTCCACTCAACTGAGACTGCTCTGCTCTCGGTTACTGAAGCCCTGCGACTAGCAAGAGCAGCTTCAAAATCCTCGGTACTCATCTTACTGGACCTGTCTGCTGCTTTTGACACTGTTAATCACCAGATTCTCCTGTCCACCCTCAGAAAGATGGCCATCTCTGGAACTGCTCTCCTGTGGGTTAAGTCCTACCTCTCTGACAGATCCTTCAGTGTGTCTTGGAGAGGTGAAGTTTCAAAGTCACACCACCTTGCTACTGGGGTTCCTCAAGGCTCAGTACTTGGACCACTTCTCTTCTCCATCTACATGACGTCATTATGATCTGTCATTCAGAAGCATGGCTTTCTTATCACTGCTACGCTGATGACACCCAACTCTACTTCTCATTCCAGCCAGATGACCCGACGGTAGCTGCTCGCATTTCAGCCTGTCTGAGGGACATTTCTAGCTGGATGAGTGACCATCACCTTCAGCTTAACCTTACTAAGACTGAACTGCTGGTGATTCCAGCTAACCCATTGCTTCATCACAACTTCTCTATACAGCTGGGCTCGTCAACCATAACTCCTTCGAGGACAGCCAGAAACCTAGTAGTTGTGATGGATCATCAGTTGAGCTTCACAGACCACATTGCTACAACGACCCGGTCCTGCAGGTTTGCCTTATACAACATTAGGAAGATTAGACCCTTCCTGTCAGAGCAAGCAACCCAACTTCTTGTCCAAGCTCTTGTTCTCTCCAGACTGGACTATTGTAATGCTCTTCTATTATCAAGCCTCTAGCCATTTTCAAAAAAACATCTGAAGACTCATCTTTTTCGCCAACACTTGACCAGCTACTAGCACTGACCTTTCATTGTCTATTCTATTCTTTATTTTGTATCGTGATAACCGCTATCGAAATAAAATTGAATTTTAGTTTGTATTCTACTTTCAATTTGATTTCAGATATTTTGTTGTGCTTGTCGTTATTATTGTTTATTTTTATTTAAGTACATCAATTTAAATGTTAACTTTCAGTTAAAATTCAGTTAATTTATTTTATTTTATTACAAGTCACAATATCTTTATAGTTAATTTACTTTTAGTTTAACCTGGCTCGGACTCTTCTTTCAGTCAAGTCAAGTCACCTTTATTTATTTAGCGCTTTAAAACAGATTGTGTCAAAGCAGGTATGATGATGATGATGATGATGGGGGTGTTTCTTCATCCTGGAGCTTCTATTGGTCACAGATGGACTTTCCCCTTCATATCAACTTCATTCAGTAAAAATAGCCGCACAGAAGCAGCAGCCGCTCCAGAGATCCACTGACCGCCGAACACACTCATCTTCATCTTCATCTTCATCTGAGGAATGGCTCTGGACTTTGTTGCAGGATGCATGGGAGGTAAGACATGCTTCATTTGATTTGCACACACTCACTGAAACATTCAACACTGAGTCATTAAACACACAGAGTAAAGGAGAACTAATCTAGCCGCTGAAGTAGAGAATAACTCTAGTTAGACTGGTTACTGATTACCAGCTCACTGACTCCAGACATCTCTTCTGACTAATATCCCACGCCGGGATCCAACACAGTCATTAAATACTTTAATGTGATCATCAATGATTCTGATCCTCATGCATTTAATCTGAGCCAATCCTTCACATGCTCATCCTGCACTGCAGAAGCTGATTCTCTTAGCGTTAGTCTTATTTTCTAGTATAAATATCTAAACGTTCTTGAATCAGGATGCATTTACTGGAAAATCATCTTGTTTTCTGAGAAGAAATATAATAATTGTGTTAGTTTTTGTTTAAAACAAGCAAATTTATCTACCAATGGGGCAAGACAAATAATCTGAATTCACAGGATAAACCAGATTTGTCTTGATAATTCATCCTGATTCTAGAATGTTTAGATATACTAGAAAACAAGACAATCGTTTGTAGCAGTGTGATGAGAGCTGCAGATGATCTGTGGTCTGCAGATGATGATGATGATTGTGTGATGTTTACACGGACCGGTCAAACAGCTCTTGCCTCATGCATGAATGACGCAGGTGTGGCGGGTCAAGGCTGAAGAGCTGACCTCAGACTCGTATCTCAAACACATTGCATCAGTCACTAGCAGCTCTGACACGTTCCTGATCACGATGACAGTGTTAAACAGCTTTAACTCACTCTCTGTCGTTCATGTTTCAGGAGCCGCAGGTGTGCTGGTCGGACATCCGTTTGATACGGTCAAGGTACGTCTGCTTTGACTGAACCAGAAGAACTCAGCAGAACTACTGACTGAGGGATCTCTGAGGAGCCAAAATACTGCTTCTACTCTCAAAAATAAAGGATCTTTATTAGTGGCTCCATCATAAAGAACCCTCAACACCCACATTTATAAAATAAAATAAAAAAAGATTATTATTTTAAAAATTAAGAAAAATGTTTCTAGAATTATTATTTTTGTTGTTGAAAGTTTCTTTGGGGAAGGATAAATGTGACCCTGGACCACAAAACCAGTCTTAGGGCGCTTGAGTAGTTTTAGCAATAGCAAAAAAACCTGAAAAAAAAAAAAACCTTGTATGAGTCACAATTATACATTTCTCTTTTATGACAAAAATCATTAGGATATTAAGTAAAGATCATGTTCATGAAGATATTTAGTAAATCTCCTACTGTAAATATATCAGAACTTAATGTTTGATTAGTAATATGCATTGCTAAGAACTTCATCTGAACAACTTTAAAGATGATTTTCTCAATATTTAGATTTTTTTGCTCCCTCAGATTCCTGATTTATTCAGCTTTCATATTATAAAAAACTGACCCTCGACAGGTTTTGTGCTCCAGGGTCACATGTTCATCTTGTGTGACACCACTGCAAAAAACTGCTTTATTCTTAAGAGTGAATCTACTACTAAAGCTCATGTTAAACACCAAACACATGTGCAGAAACTGTCTTACAGAGTCAGTCAAGTCTGCTTCTGATTCAAGATTTGACAAATAGCCTTCTATTAGGTTGTATAATTAATAAAAATCTATTTAAAATGATAAAATTGCATTAAAGGGGTCATATGACGGTGCTAAAAGAACATTATTTTGTGCTCAAAACTCAAGTTTGAGTCATCAGTGGCACATTCTTTACATATGATAACATACTTACAGACTGTGAGTCAGAAGCGCCAGACTGTCCTAGCAAAGCTGGTATATGACCCCTTAAATATTCCAATGTTTTATCAGGAGGTTTGTGTGTTCCTGTACACAAATGTTACTTTGGATAAAAGCAGCTATCGAATGCATAACTGCCCAGTAAACCTCAAGACGCTTTCCTTTAGAAGATATACCTGCATTAAAAAGCATCAACTGAGAGACGGAAGGCTCAGACTGTATTATGTAGAGTATTATGGTCTGTTATTGTCATTAGTTGTGTGTTTCTGTGAGTCACTGCCATAAAACCAACTCTTTTCTGAAACCCGGAGTGTTTCTGTACTAAAAGGCAAAGGGCATCACAAGCATCAGCAGCTCTAGATTCACTTCTCTTCTGTGTGTTTTCTGCTTTGTTTGAGGTGTCTGATCACAGCAGGTGTAATGTTTTCTAGGTGCGACTGCAGGTCCAGAGCGTGGACAAGCCCCTGTACCGCGGCACCTATCACTGCTTCCAGTCCATCGTCCGTCAGGAGTCGGTCAGTACAGGGTTAATGACGAGGCTGGTTTACACTGATCATAAAGACTTGGGGAAAAAATTAAGAATTAATTTAAGAAAGTACAATGATAGGCCAGTGGGGTAAGTACAGTTCTCTTGTTTTAAGAATATTTCACTTACTCCACTGGCAGATAATTTTACTAAGTTCACTAGAAACAAGACAAACATACTAATATAAACCTTTTTTTAAGCCTATTTCAGAGGGGGAACACATTTTGATGAAAAATTAAAGACACTTGGTTTAATGAAGATCCTTTAACATCCATGGAATCTTTATATTGGATTAAAAGAGTTTCCAAATGGTGGATTCTCAGTAATGCCATAGAAGAACCATTTCTGGTTCCCCAGTGACCCTACAAGTCAACATCTTGATAATCCAAAGAACCTTTTCCACTTTAAAGAATCTCCTATTAAGTTGAGGGCCTTGTTGATTCCATCGAGTGGTTTTTATGCAATATCCCAAAATGCATATAACAGTAGATGGATGGAAACATAGTTCCTGTGTTTGTTTGTGGTTCGGCTGCAGATGCGGGGTCTCTATAAGGGCATCGGATCACCCATGATGGGCCTGACCTTCATCAACGCCATCGTGTTCGGCGTGCAGGGGAACGCCATGCGCATGTTGGGTGTGGACACCCCTGTGCACCAGTTCCTGGCGGGCGCAGCGGCCGGACTCATCCAGTGTGTGATCTGCTGCCCGATGGAGCTGGCCAAGACACGCATGCAGATGCAGGGGACGGGCGAGAAGAGCGCCTCCAGGAGGATGTACAGGAACTCTCTGGACTGCCTGATCCGCATCCACCGGAAGGAGGGAGTCCGAGGGATAAACCGAGGAATGGTGACCACCGTCATCCGCGAGACGCCCGGCTTCGGCGTGTACTTCCTCACCTACGATACTCTGACGCGAGCGCTGGGCTGCGACGCCGACGACGGATACATCATTCCCAAGCTGCTCCTGGCGGGCGGCATGTCGGGAATGGCGTCCTGGATCTCCACGTATCCCGTGGACGTCATCAAGTCCCGCCTCCAGGCGGACGGAGTGGGCGGAGCCAACAGGTACGACGGCATCATGGACTGCGTGCGTCAGAGCTGGAGGAGGGAAGGATGGAGGGCCTTCACTCGAGGCCTGACCTCGACTCTCTTGAGAGCGTTTCCCGTCAACGCCACAACCTTCGCCACCGTCACGCTCTTCCTCATGTACATGCGCGAGGATGATGAGGGTGTGAAGGACTGCGAGGCGATGCGGCCGAGTCTGCAGCACAGCAGCCTGTGACTCAGAGACCTGGAGAAAGACTTGTGGTGTACCTTTAACAATGCAACAGCGTGTCACTGGGACAAACCTGTACCGTATTTACACCTAAAAGGTGAATATCATAAAGGTTATAAAGCTTCAAGTTCGTGGCTTCAGTTCCCAGAAAAAGCCGATGAAATGTAAACGTGTACTTTGAAAGCAATGTAAGTCCCTTTAGATAAAAGTGTCTGCATGAATGTAAATATTAGTACCTTAAAATACCAACATGTGCTCTTTGAATACTACTATGCACTTTTTAGGACTAGAAAAAGACAAGCTGTTGCAACCCTATAAGTACAATTTTTGCACATTTCCATTTAAACATAAAAGTAAATGCAAAGATAGAATAAAAAATTGATTCCACTATTTTAATCCAGATTAGTGAAACTAGATGAATGCATATGATTTTAAAAGATTGTTTGAGAAACGTCACATGTTCCCCTGTTTACACACAGAGAGTCATTCTGCAATTATTTAATCTTTACATGCACCTTACACACGTGACTTTGACATGCCTGTAATTGACATATTTCTGTATATACGATATATTTGCATCATTTGTAGTTGTTCTCTGGTATTTGTATGAATGTAAAAGCTATGAGGGATTTCACAGACAGATTATTGATTGATGAAGCTCAAGGGAACAGTGTTACACAAAGACAGACAGCCTTCTGCCCTTCAACACTCAATAAATATAGAAACACATTCATGATTATTTCTCTGATTATGAACTCACAAACTCTCATGAATGAATGTGACGTGGCTCAACACCACAAACACACCGAAGGAGAAGAGAGACGAGCGATTATTAAAAAGATGGAGCTCTTTTATTTCTCAGAGTAGTTCCTGCTCATTTACCTGTAAACATAAATACTTCAGAATCACCGGAGCGGCAACATTCATAATCTTTCCTAAACGGAAAACATTTACGTCACATGAAGAGACGATATAATCCTGATTATCCATAAAAATAAATCCATGTTTGATAAAGCATTAAAGTGCAGAGTGTTCAGAGCGGGTGGGTGATGAGAGCAGGGTCGCAGCTGTAGCGCAGGCAGCGGTGAACATCCTGGGCTCTGGAGCGGCTCATGTGTGCAGACGCCTGCAGATCCTCCACCGAGCTGAAACACAAACACCATCACAGCAACACCTTCACCTTCACCGTGTCCTGCACTACTTCAGGAGTGTCAGGTGTGGACCACGCACCTGTTGATCATGTGACTGACGGAGCTGAAGTGATGGCACATGTTCAGTGCGCTGATGTAGCTCATGTGAGGCAGCGTCAGGTAGAACTGGAGAGCCTGCTGCCGGTGACCTTTGACCTCTAGGGGCACGCCGATGGCCTGACCTTTCCTCCGCTCCACCTGTGTGAGTTCGGTCAGTAGAGTGGCGGTGTCTTCTGGACCGTTACTGACCAGCAGCCGAACACCGGCCTTCACCAGCGCCGCCAGCGTCCCGTCATAACAGCGGCTGCGCTGAAACACACGCACCGCCTCACCTGAGCACACACACACACACAGACGCACACACACAGAGACAGACACACGCACGCACACACACACACGCACACACACACAGAGAGACAGACACACACACACAGAGACAGACGCACACACACACACACACACGCGCGCACGCACGCACAAACACGCACACACACACAGAGACAGACACACACACACACACACACGCGCACACAGAGAGACAGACACACACACACACACGCGCATGCACGCACAGACACACACAGACACGCACACACACACACAGAGACACACACAGAGACAGACACACACACACGCACGCACACACACACACACACACAGATACAGACACGCACACACACACACACACATGCACGCACAGAGACAGACACACACAGACACGCACACACACACACAGACGCGCGCACACACGCACGCACACACAGACACACAGAGACAGACACACACACGCACACAGACACGCACACACGCACGCACGCACGCACAGACACACAGAGAGACAGACACACACACACACAGAGACAGACACACACACACACACACACGCGCATGCACACACAGACACACACACAGAGACAGACACACACACACACACACGCGCATGCACACACAGACACACACACAGAGACAGACACACACGCACGCACGCATGCACAGACAGACACGCACACACACACACAGGCACACACACACAGGCACACACACACACACAGACGCACACACAGACACGCACACAGACGCACGCACAGACACGCACACACACACACAGAGACAGACACACACACACAGAGAGACAGACGCACACACAGACACACAGACACACACACACACACACAGACACACACACACACAGAGACACACACACACACAGAGATAGACACACAAATACGCACACACACACACAGGAGATCAGAACGACCGTCTCAGGAACATTCACACAGTCCGAAGAGAGAAAGAAGAAACTAGGGATGCACGATATTATCAGAACGTTAGGAGAATACACAAATAACATTAAGATTCTGTTTGTGATTAAATAAAGAAGTAATGTAACTATTCCTTTTTTTATATTATTAGCCTAAATAAGCGAAATACACGATTAAAATAAGGTAAAAAACTAAAAGAAACATGACTGCACTTTCTTTCGTGAGTATATTATCAGGAGATGTTTGTTGTGGCAGTGTTCTTCTGATGGTGAAGCGGTTCTCACCGGGTTTGCTGCGGTCTCTCTCGATGATCAGACACACGCGCTCGAACGCCGTCTGCAGACGCTGAATCCTGTCCTGCAGCCGTCTGCGGTTCTGCACGCCTGCGAGCTCGGACTCGCTCTGACGCTCCACTGCCATGCGGTTACTCACGATGAAGTCTGAGCTGGTCAGAGAGCAGACGTGAACCTGCAGGCCGTGTCTGAGACGCAGACGGGACACGACCTCTGACCCCCCGCTGATGCAGCGGCTGTCCACTAGCACTCTCAGAGGAGCGTCTGCGGCCGGCGGGGTCAGCGTCTGCGCAGTCACTGCGGTCCCCTGCAGACGGGATATATATATATATAAGGTTAGAGCTGTGGTTCAAGCACACACTGATCTGTAACAGCGCTCGTGTGATTCTCACCGGTCTCTCCGGGAGGAAGTGGAGCTCCTCAGACAGCGCCGCCTGATCGCTGAGTCTCTGCCGCTTCCTGTCGTCTCTGCTCTGGAGACGCTGCGGCTCTTTAAACACAGGAGCTGTCTGCTCTTCCTCCTCCTCTTCCTCACTGGAGTCCTGGACCCGGATGATCCGCGAGCGCTTGCTCGTCCCGTTCCTCTCCGCTCGGATCTGTCGGATCTGGACTCTGCGGCGCGTGGGGTACTGTTTCCTCCCGTCCACGAACGAGTCTTCATGGATCACCTCCACAGGCTCTTCATCACCGTCGCTCTCACCCTCCTCATCATCACTCCCATGAACCACAAAGCTGTCCTCTCCGTACGTCTCGTCCTGTTCTGGGATCTGAAACACAGTCTCCATTAAAACGGACTCAACAGTCACGCTTCCATCCGCATATTTTGATGTGCATTTAGGAATACAGCATGATATAAAATAAAGCTTCTGTCTGAACATTAATCCAGCATCTATGAGATGGAAACTCTAACCCTAAAGAAGATGTGCTGACTGTCACGATGTGTTTTCAGCAGATCTTTAACTCAGCAGCTCACCTGTGAGAAGATATCCACGTTGTGTTTGGGTTTAAAGGTCATGCGGAGCTGGTTCTGCACCGCTGGACTCCTCACAGACTTCAGATAGATCGCCTGCATCTCCGAGTCTGACCACCAGGACACCACACACAGAAATATACAGAAATCTCATTCACGGTTGCATGTGAGAAGCACATCTAATACAGGGAGAGATTACAACATTCAAAAGTTTGGGTCTGTCAGATTTTTTTGTGTGTGTGTGCACCAAAGCTGCATTTATTTGATCAGAAATACAGTAAAAATTGTGAAATATTATTCTAATTTAATCATCTGTGTTAAAGTGTAATGTATTTCTGTGATGCTCTGCTGTATTTTCAGCATCATTCCTCCAGTCTTCAGTGTCACATGATCTTCAGAAATCAGAATAATATGATGATTTACTGCTAAACCGTGAGAGATTGTATTTTTTTGTACAGCGGTCACGTCTGATCAGTGAAATGCGTGGCTGTGGTGTTTGTGTCAGCGGAGGATCAGAGGAGAAGCAGTGGATCTCACCGTTCAGACCCTGAGAGCACTCAGTAGTGTTCACCACAAACCCCTGCAGCGAGTGATTCTGGTCATCTCCTTCATCTTCATCAGAGGAAACATCTTCATCTTCAGAGAGCTCCGCCTCCTCGTCCAGAAACTGCCGGCCCTCACGACGGACCTTCTACAAGACACAAGACACAATCAGATGAACTCCTGACGCTCTCCTCAATGGCAGACTAAAAGTGCTGTACAGATAACGGTGAGGTGACGTACTGGAGGCTTCGTGACGTGATGCAGCTCCACAGATCTGGGCTGACGAACACACACGTCCTGAAAATCATCATCATCTGACAGCAGACCTCCATCACTGTCCTCAGACTGAAGAACAGAACGAGAGTGAAGCAACGAGAGCTAAAGCACCGTGAACACAAGCAGCACGAGGAGTGTACCGTGTTCAGCGCAGCCGCATGCTTCCGACGAGCCTGGACCGGAGAATCAACATCACTGCAGATCTGTGACTGCTGCAGGAACACACACACACACACACACAGACAGACAGAGACACACACACACACACACACACACACAGACACAGACAGACAGAGACACACACACACACACACACACAGACACACACAAAAGCATTACTACATGTGTGTTTCCATCACTTCTAGACCTAAAAAACTTGTTTTATCAACAGTTGCATATTTAATTTGGAATATTGCATAAAAGCTTGGCAAATATAACTGTGTTCAAGAGGAAAACCCTTCCTGGGAAACTGGTGCAAAGTATAAATAATAAAATAATAAGCTGCTGCTGCTGTTGTTTGCTCTATGTAATAAATAACGAAGAGCATGAATATGAAAAGAAATCGACACGTCATGCTTCCATCCATGTATTTTTATGAGCATTTTGGAATATCACATATAAAAAGGTTGAATGGAAAATGACGAGATGTGCATAAATTCTAAAAATGTGCATGAACAAAAACTTGAGTCTGATAAACTTGTTTCCTGATAAGGAAAACGGTGATGGAAGCGCTGGATAAACTGGTCCGTGCGCACTGATAGAGTCACGAGACGAGACTAACAGCTTCTGAAATCAAAAGCCTGAGTAAAGGAACCACACACACTATTAACAACTTTGGAATGGGGCTATTTTAATCATTTCAGCTATTTGTTGGTCTTTTGGACTTTATCTAAACATCTCTTCTGTAAAATATCTTCCTCAGGAAATTACTAAATAAGAAATAACATGCATCTTGAATGATCTTTCTTATTTTGTTAAAATAATTCACAAACTTTTGCATGCCAATTTACGTAAACCTAAACTAAACTAAAATACAAAATCTTATTTCAGCTCTTTTCCACAGAAACATTTCATTTTCATTTGGTTTAACTTTTTTGAAACCGTGATATTTTTTCCATATCGCCCCCCCCCCCCCCTCCATCTGTGGTTTTTTATGTGATATCCCAAAATTTGCATCAAAAATACCAGGATGGAAACACAGCTAGAGTCACATGACAAATCTGACCTTTGGAGAAACCACCGGATTGACTTTATGAGTCCTCAGATTCGTCTCATCCTCGCTGTCACTGCTCAACACGCCTGAAACACACACACACACACACACACACACACAATGTTCAGATGAAGTTCTTAGCAATGCATATTACTAACCAAACATTAAGTTTTGATATATTTACAGTAGGAGATTTACTAAATATCTTCATGAACATGATCTTTACTTAATATCCTAATGATTTCTGTCATAAAGAGAAATGTATAATTGTGACTCGTCCGTCTGAGACACTGATGCTGCGGGACACTGATGTCAGTATCCGAGGAGCCGGTCACCTGTGGATGAGGGCCGCTCTCGAGGCGTCGTGTGTGAGGATCTGGGCGGTGATGGACGCGAGCGCAGCTGATCTTCTGCTCTACGGGTCGCTGGAGGCAGGGTGGAGTGGTTTGGTGTGGAAGCGCTGGGTCTCGTCCTCCACTGAGACACTCTCACAGCTGATGCACAGACGTCTGCTGACCCCAGATCAGTCGGTTCATCCTCCTCCGAGTCAAAGCCCAGGTCAAAGTTGACAGAGAAGAAGTCCTGCGAGTTGAACATTTCTGATCATGACAGATCGCGGTAATCTGATACGGTTTTATCATGATTTGTGGTAATGGGTTCATTCGTACCTGTGAGCCGCTGAAGCCCTGCTCGGATCCTCTGCTTCCGTCAGCAGGAGTCTGCTGCTTTCCTTCAGGTCCTGTGCTCCTGTCGGGCGTCTGCACATCAGGAACACTCATCTGGAGGAAGGCTTCATCGTCTCCGAACAGATCCACGCTCTCGTTGAAGCACACCTGGTCTTCCTTCGGCTCTTCAGCGTGGTCAAACAGCTGATCCCAGCCTGGAGAGACGGATCTCTGATCCACATCCTGCTCCTCTTCAACAAACGACGGCTCGTCCGCCATCAGGCTGAACGTCACCTGAAACGAGTCTGTTGGTGGACCGCTGAGGTTGGTGTGGATCTCTGGGAGACTGATCTGGCAGTGCTTCGGTGGAGATCTGGACAGGAGATCTCTGACGCTGGCGAGGACGGTCTGGAAGGCTGCGGTGGTCAGATTGTGACCCGAGCGTTTAGGACAGAGCTCAGGCTGATAGAACATGTGCTGAAGATCCTCTTCCTCTAACAGATCCATCAGATCCAGCTCTTCTGTGTTCTCTCCTCTCTGATCTTCATCCAAGCAGTGCTCAGTGTGTGTGCGTCTCCTCTCACCATCAGCCGTGTTTGGTGTAGTCTTCTTCTGGCCAGGGATTTTGTCAGGATTTGGTTTTGTTCCTCCTCCAGCATCAACATCTTCTTTCTGCAGATTCAGCATGAGCTCAGACTCAGAAGTACAGTCGTCCTGTGAGGAGAGAAGATCAATGAGACACACACACACACACACACACACACACAAGTGACTGCATGTGTGACCCTGGAGCACAAAACCAGTCATACGAGTCAAGCGTGCAAAAAAATGGGTGAGTTTTTTTGCACCAATATCTTGAATTTTAGTTCATAACTGCACTTATATGTGTCAGCAGTTACTATGTGCACAGTAAAGTGGATCTTCTGTTTCGAAGGCAGTATTCGAGAATGATTGTGTTACTGAGACTAATCCAGTTCAGCAGATTGAGTGGATGATCTGATCACTGCAGAAACACAGCAGATCAATATCTGACCCCATCAGACGCGTCTCCAGCTGCTGTTGTGACACGCTGAAGAATGGCGTGTCCAGTGTCTCGTGGTCATGACCCACTTCCTGTGGGCGGAGCTTATGTAAGAGTTCTGAGAAGCGTTGCATAAGAGCGTTTGTGCAGAGAGACGCTCAGATCACAGCGAGTGGAAACAGCCTCCAGCCGATCGTGACGTCACTCAGCACATCGTTTTACTGATATCAGATCCTCAAGTACTCTGCTGAGAATTAGGGAATGTTGACGCAACCTTGTCTGCTACAGAAGATATATATTTGATATATATAACTAACTTTAAATAAATCACATATAAAGTTTTGGTTGAAGGCTCTCCACAGGTTTGATGAAAGTGAACTGAAAACTTGTTCAAGAACTTGTTGAGACTCAGTAAAGCAAATCAAATATAGAATGTAAACACTGTTGAAATAGTAAAATAAAATGCTGAAAATACAACTTTCAACCGAACTCATTTTACAAGCTTGAATATCTCTGCAATATCTCCCAAATACTAGAAAAAGGAAATAACTTTTATTAATATCAGTACAAATATCTGCCAATGGACTAAAAAAACGACTTAACTCAAAGGGAAATCAGATCCATACATATATTTTGGCAGATAATTATTTGTGTTTTAATCATAGACTCACTTTGATCAGTTTTTCAAGACTTCATAGCTTCATTTTGCATCTGCAGTAAATGATCTTGATTTAAGGATGTTTGATTCAGTTCACAGGAGTCATTTAAACTACTGGAAACGATTCAATGCCCTGGATGTGTTCATAGAGCTGGATGATCACTGTCTGCAAGCGGTGCATCACACACACACACACACACACACGCACACACACACACACACACGCACACACGCGCACACACACGCGCACACACACACACACGCACAGGTGCACACACACACGCACACTCTCACACACACACATGTTTGTTTTTGTGAAAAGTGTGTTCATCCCATAGGTGTAATGGTTTTTATTCTGTAGAAACTGTATATTCTATGTCCCTTCACCAACCCTACACCTAACCCTAACCCTCACAGGAAACTTTGTGCATTTTTACTTTCTCAAAAAAACTCATTCTGTATGATTTATAAGTGTTTTGAAAAATGGGGACATGGGTTATGTCCTCATAAGTCACCCTCTCCTTGTAATAGCTGTGTCATACCCATGACATTATACACACACACACACACACACACACACACACACACACACACACAGAGGAAAGATGAAGCTCACAGCATCTGTCACTCAGAGCTCCTGGGAGTCTTCTACGAGCTCGTATGAAACACAGATAACAAATCAAACAAACACAGACGATCCATTTCTGAAAACCAATCCTGCTAATGACTGATGAGACGCATTCAGAAACAACACAGTGAGCAAACACAGATTCAAACACGCTTCACCTCGACAACTAAGACTCTGAGATCCGTATCAAGACATGAGACGTGTGTGTGTGTGTGAGAGAGAGAGTGTATCTGTGTGTGTGTGAGAGAGAGAGAGAGAGAGTATCTCTCTGTGTGTGTGTGTGTGTGTGTGTGTGTGTCACCTGCTCCTGCTGTCTCATGCGGTCGATCAGCTCCATGATGGAGGTGAAATGAAGGCAGCGGTCTGAGTGTCCGAGGCTGTGAGTGTGGAGCGGCCCGTTCTGCCAGTGTCTCCACTCCCAGAGAGAGAGCTCTCGGACGGGCCCCACACACGCTCCCTGCACACACACACACACACACACACACACACACTTAAGAATTAATGCATGTATAACAACTACAATATTTGTCAGACTATAAGTCGCACCTGAGTATAAGTCGCATCAGTCCAAAAATACGTCATGATGAGGAAAAAAAACATATATAAGTCGCACCGGACTATTAGTCACATTTATTTAGAACCAAGAACTGAGAGAAAACATTACCTTCTACAGCCACGAGAGGGCGCTCTATGTGTTCAGTGTAGACTACAGGAGAACTGAGCAGTATAGAGCGCCCTCTGGTGGATGTAGACGGTAATGTTTCTCTTGGTTCATGTCAAATTAATTTCGATAAATAAACTGTAATCCAGACGCATGGACATTTAATCTGAAACGCAAGGCTGAATATTAGAGTAGATCTCCAGTGAGCACAGGTTTACACTGATGTCTGGATGGTTCTCGCTGTGTTCTGGTCTGTATTGACCTGCTCTGACGGCTGGTCTCTGAAGGTCAGAAAGGTCGATGGTCTGAAGACCGGCTGAGGTTCATCTGAAGACAGTCTCATGCTGGTCATCCACTCGGCCTCTTCAGCTGCGGTCAGAAACCCGTCGTCCTTCACATACTTCTGCTCTCCTCCTGCAGAACACACGAGACACACACACACACACTTCACTGAAACACAGTCACCAGGAGATCTGGCCTTCACAGACGACACAACCACATGATCTCTAACTTCACTACAGAAGTCAGCTAACATTCTTCAAAATATCTTCTTTCAGCCAAGCTGTGGAAGAATTTACATTTTTGGATGAACTATCTCTTTATCAATCACTGCTTAAAGTGCACTATCATAGAACAAGATGTTTTTTTACAGTATATATTAATTTTGTTACTAAACAACTTAAAAATGCATTAGATGTTGAAATGTTAACTCATGTAAACAAATATAATATGATTGTAAAGTGCAATGTTTTTGGAATATAAAGCTAAAATGTAGAAGATAAGCTGTGTGTGTAATGAGTTTCTCACAGATCCAGGAGCGTATGGTCTGTGATGTGAGGTGAGTACCGTTGATCTGCCGAGCGAGGGACGAGCGGCCGCTCTTCACCGGTCTGTGCTGGAACTGACCGCAGCTGATGTGCATCTTGTGCAGCGTGGGAGTGACCCCTGCGGGCAGCATGCGTGGACTGTGAGCAAACATCTGGAAGCTGTGCTTGTTTCCCATGATGCTCTTGTTGATGCTGCGCCGGTTGCTCTGGCTCTGGTTGTACGTCTGTGAGAGAGCCATACACACAACTGGTCATCCTCACCTGTGCTCTTTTAGTAGAATCAGATGCCATGGTTTTAATAATATTTTGTTTCATTTTTTTTCTCCCAGATCTGTTAAATTATTAGTATTTATGTTTTTGTTTTAATTTAAACCCGTCTATATATTTTGGATATGTTTATTTCAGTTTTAGTTTCTTTAAACTAAATAAAAAATAAGAAATGTTGCCTTAGCAAATACCTTAAAAAAATATATAAAATTTTATTGATTTTAATATATTTTATTTATTTCAGTTAATGTTTAAGGTTTATTATATGTAACAACATTTTACTCTTATGGTTTAATATCCCTCATTTAATCGAACTCTATTAATTACATTTGTTCTTTCAGTCATTTTGCTGTGTATTTGATTGTTTTACTGCTGTGTACTGCTGAGAGTGGTCTTCCTCACTCGTTCCTCGCGGCCCTCGGCCAGAATGACCACGATTCGTCCCTGACGCCGGCGTCCCGTGCGGCCCATGCGCTGGACCAGACGGATCGGACTCTTCTGAGCGTCGAAACACACGATGAGATCCACCTCACCGATGTCCAGACCCTCCTCACCCACACAGGTGGAAACCAGCGTGTTGAAGCCGCCTTCACGGAAGCGCCGCACCACCTGCACACACACACACACACACACACACACACACACACACACACTCTGAGCACCTCAACCATCCCCTGTTCTCACAGGTCTGGTGTGAACACGAGCTCTCGTACCTCCAGCTGCTCTTTCTGCGTGAACCCTCGAACCCCTTTCCCAGCTGACGCTTGACCCATGAAGGTCATGACCCTCAGCAGCGGCTGATGACGGCTCAACATCTCAGCGATCTCCTGCACGCTCTCACGGAAGGACGAGAAGATCATCACACGTGTGCTCACCTCAGCGGATGGCTTCGAGTCTGGACCAATCACAGCAGAGCTCGGTCACAATCTGACCAATCAGACTCAAGAAGAGACACACACACATGGCGAGGCTGTTTGATCTGGTCAGGTGATCTACCTGAGCTCGTGGTCCACGTCTCAAAGTGCTGCAGCACGACCTCGTCCAGCTTCTGTAGTTTGGGGTGACTGTACACATACGGCTCTCCAGGATCTACAGACCAAACACGTCACACACCGTCTGCTCTCCTTTAGCTTTTTATGTGTTTTTTTTATAATTTATGCACAGCTCTTGTTTCCATCCAATGTTTTTTTTTTTTTTTTGCAATGCAATATTCTAAAAATGCACATAAAAGCAGAAACATAGCTACTTGTGTGTTAAAGAGCAGCAGGAACATTCTTCTGAACATCTGCTTTCACTGAAGAGAGAAAGGCATACAGGTTTGGAAGAGTAAATGATGACAGAATGTGTATTTGTGAGACCTCGGCTCGCTGTGGTGAACATGCTCTCCATTTCCCTGTAGAGATCCATGAAGACTGGACTCCTCTGGAGCTCGTTCCTCACGCGAGCCGACTCTGAGAAAACAACAAACACAGCTGAAGTGAAGAGCAGAGGAGCATCAGCGTCCGGCGACACCAGCGTGAGTGTCTGAGCACCTCTGGGTCCAGAGAAGATGTTCTGGATGAAGAGGAAGAGAGATCTGACGCCCATCTGCTGCAGTAACTCATAGCCGTGATACAGACTGATGCAGATGGAGAAATCCCCCTCGATCACGCCCTGCTGCGGACCCTGCTCAGAAACACACATTCACTTCAGAACTGGATTACAGGACGGTGTGAGGATCTCTACTTCACTTATTATACTTCATTTCTGATTAGTAATATGCATTGCTAAGAACTTCATCTGAACAACTTTAAAGATGATTTTCTCAATATTTAGATTATTTTGCTCCCTCAGATTCCAGATTTTCAACTAGTTGCATCTCATCTGGTTTTGTGCTCCGGGGTCACATATGGTTTCATTATCTCAGGCTGATAAAACAGAAGTAAAAGCAAGAGTGTGTGCTCAAACACAGGTAAAGTGTGTGTGTGTGTGTGTGTGCACCTGGATGTGTGGCGGTGGGTTGCGTCTGAACTGTTCTCGGGACAGAATGATCTGGTATTTGGTGAGAGAGCGGAGGTCACGCTGATTCAACAGCCTCATCTGGGTCAGACGGGACGTGAACTTCTCCAAAACCTGCGGGAAAAACAGGCCACAGCTGTCTGAAAACCATTACAGCAGCACAATGCAGCACTCGAACGTCTGCTTTCAACACAATCACGTCTTCATCTGACAGACTCACCGAGTGTTTGCTGCCCTGCTGAGAAAACATGGACATTACAAACAATCACTGCTGATTCAGGACAAACACAGACAATGCACGACGGTTTCCACAGAAATACTGCGCAGCTGAAGACACACATAAAGCGTTTCAGAATCAGTGTTTTCCTGTTCATTCCAGACTAATGATAATCCTGAACTTTCATCTGAAAATCTCCATTCACAGCATCACACAAACACAAGCAGCAGTTCAAGGACTAATGTGTGTATTTCTGGCTAAAGTGTGATCAAACTCAGGGGAGATTATTAAATTATCAAGCTTCTCAAAAACTGACCTGAAACACACACACACACACACACACACACACACACACACACATACTGCTCTACATTTACATTCAGCAGATGCTTTCAGAAGAGCATTGATATGTAAGTAAGTGCTATGACAAATCTTGGTTAGTCGAATGCTACCCATAGCAAGGTTTATATATATGTGTGTATGGGTGTGTGTATGTGTGTGTGTGTGTGTGTGTGTGTGTGTGTTTGTTTAACAAAATAAAAAACAAGTAGATAGAATTTAAAAAGAATAGAGAAGGCTGTTGTGTTAGAGGCTTTTTTAAATAAGGTAAGCAAGTAGAAAACGAATAAAGAGAGCAAGCGTTAGAGGGTCAAGTCAACAAATAGATAAAATAGAATTACAATAGAGAGTGCTAGAGATAGAGGGCAAATAAAGATGGCAGAGATGTGTTTTTCTATACACTGAAGCAGATTAACAGGAAAAACACAGTCACAATCTTCATTTATATACATGTATAGTTTGAAAACATGATTGCTAGTTAGAAGCATGAACATCTCACACTGTACTCTTCATCTGTACTCGCGCTGTCGGTGTGTCTGATGTATTTATACTCTTCTGCGCTGGGTGGGCGGAGCTTGTGCGGTCACGTGATCGCGACGCTGCTCTTAAACACGTCACGATCGTCGCGTCTGCAAAACAACACGTACGAACCGAACGCATTTAATAACGTGAGATTAACGATCGATCGCCGCGGGTCGCGGGCATGACGGCGAGATCCGTGTAAGCGCAGGTCAAGAGTGAGGCTTTCAGTATCGACGGTCACCGGATTCGGCGATGGATCCCGGCGGGTGTCGGATGAACGGCGGCGGAGGCGGTGATATGATCACACTGGAGGATCTGGAGTCTATGTCGGAGGAGCAGCTGTCAGACGGTCCCGAGGACGAGCAGGAGCCGGAGGAGGAGGACCAGGGGAGGCTCCTGCAGTACTGGAGGGATGTGGCCCGCGGGCACCAGGTGGAGGTGCCGACAGGTACAAAAACACATCAACCGCGGGACGCGCCTCAAACACAGCCGCCTCACGAACTGCACCGCAGCGCCGGGGTTTCGCGCCAGATTAACGCTCGTTCCCCTCAGAGCTCGAAATTCAGACTTTAAAACGATAAACCTCCAAATTCTGAGGAAAACAGTCAAAATGGCGGGATGTAAACTCTGGATTTTGAGGGAAACGTCAAAAGGGCAATTACGAGTTTGTTTATTCCCTATTAAACCAACTGTTCTGAGGAAAAAGTCTGAAATATGAGAAAGGTTTCGATTAACGTTACATTTGTATTTTTATTCCATGGCTTCTTGTGGCTCATATCGATATAAAACACCGTAAACACCACAGTACAGAATAATAAACAGTCAATTCAACTTTACTCTCTATAGTGGATGTTGGTTTTAGCACACAAAATATTTGATTATTAAAAACAATGAGGGAACGGAAGTATAATTGTAATAATTTTCAGAAGGATTTCTGGAGCTTATGAGTAAACACTAACAACCAATCAGAATCGTCCTAATATAAATAGCTCGAGCATTTAAAGCGACAGGCGACAAAACTGCAACAACAGATGGAAACGGCCTGTTTTTTGTCTGTAAGAGGAAAAAACGAACTTTTTGAAGATATGGAATCTACCCATGCGAATAGATAAACACTTGTATATGTATCGTGGATGTTTTCTTTCCACTAGTCTGAATGATATGGAAGTGAAATGGCTCTAAATCTCCATGTTTTGTTTTGAGACTGTATGCAGCCAGTCAGGATTTTCCCATGATTCACGTGTGACCTACTTCAGCAGATTATCACCGAACGCCTAAGAACTGGGCTCTCTGCGTGTAATGGAACACAGCCGTTAGTGTATGAGAGAGACCCGTCTGTGCAGGGTTTGTTCTGTAGATCAGGTGACGTGTGTTTGTGGAGCGGAGATCTCTCAGAGATTATCAGCCTCGTCTGCTCCACACCAATGCCTTTCTAAATCCAGTCCAGTAAAGCGCTTTACACGACTGCACACGTGAAGAGCAAACATCAGTAACAATAAGAGATTCACTCCTTTCACTGATATGAACAGAAAAACTCTAGTCAACACTTTACAGTAGGATTTCATTTGTTTAACTGATTTATTATGAGGCAAATCATAAAGAACACAATTCATTAGTTCATTTCTACACGTACTAATTCCTTCTGAAGCAACGTGAATTAACGTTCAGAGACCTAGATGAGTAAGTGCTGTAATGATTGGTATTTTTATGATGCCTCATGCTAATGAACTAAATCTTACTGCACAGTGTGTTTAAACTGAGTCTGTAGTAAAACTATCCGCTGGTCTATCTTGTCAGAAGCGGTCAGTGTAGTGGTTTAGTGACCTTCACACCACACGGTTCAAATGAGGCCAATCTACTTCACGCATGACCAATCTTAACGATAATGAGATGACTAACTAGTAAGACTAGTCTAAGCAGTTTATCCAAGCATCCGCTCATGGTTAACACTGTGATGGTCAAACTCAGAGCGATTCTGTGAATAAGACGGATCCAGGATCAGTCGAGTGATTGAGCTTTTGTAAAATAAGTTTAATTGTGAATAAAAACTAGGCCCTTGAAAGGGGGCAGAAAACTAATTGTAATACAACATTTCAAAATAAGAGTCTGTAGGTTCCACATTATGCAGTATTTTTTCAGCTCGTTATTGATATTTTGTTTACGCATTTAGTCGTATCACAACTTATGTACACAATTAAATTTAAAGTATTAATTCCTCTAATTATTAAATCAAACAGTTTGAAGTAAAAACAAATAAAAACCTAGTGTACTTTTTGGATTCAAATTAATTTAGCTTGGTAATGTCTCATCATTTTATAAAGTAAAAACATTATTCGGTAGATTCTTATTGTGCTTCTGATGTGTTTCTAAATTTGTCAAATTAAGAGCAGAAAAAGACGACTGTATATCTCATCTGTTCATATGTACGTGCTGACTGATGTGTAAATCTGAATTCACCCACGCAGAGGGTTCTGGGTAATCTGACTGATGCAGTGTTTGCTGTCGCTGCTCGTTAGCGTCCCGCGGTGCAGACGTGCGGCTAACGCTCGGCCAGAGAGCCCCTCGTGATCAGTTCACAGCGAGAGGAAATGTCAGCCAAACCCTAACATCATGACACAGTCACAATACACAAGGCTTCAGTGTGATGAAGGAGAATCTGAACGCTGATGTCAATCTTCCACAGACATGGCTGAACCCATCCATCAGATCACCACCAATAACGAGGGCACACACACACGGGAGCAGGTGCCCTACACACTCCTCACACGCAAGGAGAAGGTGCGTACATCTGACCAATCAAACACACCGTCACACTAGCACAGCTAGAGTCATCAATACGAGTGATGCATGTGATCAAACACGGCTGCCTGAATCTGACATGACCATAATGAAATCAAGTCACTTTTTGATTGGCTGCTGAAATCATTAGACTCCACCTACTTCCACTAATTGACACTTTCCACAAAAGCCAGGAATGAACCAGAGCTGGAGGCAAAAACTCCACTTGATGGGATAATAAAAAGGGCTCAGATGTGACAAATTTGCTGCTAAAACTGAATATTATGAAACGTAAGAGAATCTTCAGAAGCTTAACTGCATCAGAGCATTTCAATCTAACCAACATCAAACACACAAGATGACAGCACAGCTCAAAGTTAACATTTACTTCTCGGAATTATTCACCAAAGATTTAACCTTAAGATTTAATCAGATTTCATCTGTGTATAATTTGACAGAAAACACAACATTTGTTAATCAATGCTTGTTTGCAATTCCTGAAGGCTCTGGAATAGACTCGAGTTTGGTCTCTTTCTAAAGAACACACAGAAGATTATTGCTGAAGTGAAACAAAGTTAGAAAGGTTTACAGCAAAGATAATGTAGTGTACTATATTTATATTATTTTATGAGGTAAACAAAGAATGTAGAAACAAGTGACCTCTTCTAAATATTCAGACATAGACACCCTTTCAAAATGAAACCAAGATATAAGACCCATCCTTTCACTGCTTCTGTCCCCAGGATACATCAACCCTTTAAGGGTTAAAAAAGTCAAACTATTACAGCAAACCAGATCCTCTCTCTTGTATCTGCATGTGTTTGATCAGCTCCTCCAGTGACTCTGTGTTTGTTTGGTGTTTTGGGATGGTTCTGACTCTCTGTGTGTGTGTGTGTGTGTGTGTGTCGTAGTGCGGCGAGGTGGTGTTCGAGAAGCGTCACTATGAGAAAGCGCACTGGGCCTGCATCACGGTTCACGAGGACACGTATGAACAGAGCATCTGCTACGGCTTCATGAAGATCATGAGATACATCTGCCAGCAGAACTCAGCAGGTCTGTAAACACTCCTGCATCACACACACATCTAGCAGCATCACACACACATCCAGCATCACACACACAGTTGAGCGCTGCGTCACGTCAGATCCCAAACACACTCGTCTGTTCTTCTGCAGGACGTTATCTGGGGCTGACGATCCCGATCGTGACGGTGGTGCGCACCGATGAGACACACAGGACTCTGTCGCGAGCCGTGACCGTAGCGTATTACCTGCCCCCCCCGCACCAGAGCGAGCCGCCGCGGCCACACGACCCCGAGATCATCATCGAGCAGTGGCCTGCTGCGGTCGTCTACACCCGGTGAGAACCCTCCTCCTCTCACTATCACTGACACACAGCACCGTTACAGTAATGCTCTTACACTGCAGGTCATGTGGTCAGACGAGTGAAGAACAGCTGACCACAGAGCGCTTTACATCAACCGTTATTCCTGCATCGGCTGACTCTTAAAACTCTCTTACATATTGTAGAAATGGTTCCTGGTTCTTAAATAAAAATGAGATTTGATGAGAATAATAAACAGTCTGAATCATCTGACTCCCACTGTAAGTGTACTACGGTAAACATGACTAACTGAGGGACGAGTCGAATGATGTGAACTGGTTTTGAGCTAGCGTCTGTGTGTCATGTGACTCAGGGCCTTCACGGGGGCCACGAACGAGCTGACCATCCTCCACGAGATCAGCAGTCTGGCCGAGGCTCTGGACCGTCCAGCCGTCTGCGTCAGCGACTCCTTCATCATAGCTGGATACACCAACCCCGCGGCGGCCCACCGGCAGAACGAGATCTGGTTCCTGGAGCGGCCCTGAGCCTCCCTTACCCACAGTCCTCTGCACCTCTGGGTCATCCTGTAGTTCCTGAGTGCTGACCGTGTTTCTGTGTGTCACACTGAGTGTAACTGGATGTCAGTCACTCTGTGAAACACTGTTGCTGTAAGACAATCATCACGTCTCCCCTCTTCTGTCTGTCTCTCGCTCTACTAGTGATGATCAACATATAGATGCACATATATTAATATAATATTGTCATAGTGCTATTTTTGTCAAGTATTTTTCCAGCTTCTCTGTCACGAGCACAGATGTCAAACGAGCACAGTGAGAGTTTTCTGAATGAGCTGATCTCTGATCAGGGTCTGACGGCTGTGAATGTAAACGCTCGTATAGACACTACACCACTGTGAATGCTTCTGTTCACATTTCTGTTCTGATCTGAATAAACTATTACTGAATCACACCATGGCTGATGATGTCACATCAACTCCAACCAATCAGAGTCAACAAACCTGAATCCACACAGAATGACAGAGTTCAGGGTTAGAGCCAGGAACACAGATCCTCATCCACTACACACACAGAGCTGCAGAAGGGCAGATAAAGCCACAAATATTTACAACTCTCAAGACTATAAAATAATTATATTTGAAGTTTAATTCCATTTATTTGAATGACTGATCTTTTTGGAACGGATGCATTAGTTTAAAATCTCATGGGGACTTCAAACTTTATTTTAAATACTACAATTATATATTTATATTTTAGAATTTCTGTGGAATTCTGGAGGTTTCTTTTTTTAATGATTAATCATTTTTGAAATTGAAGTTTTAACTCAATCCGATGGGGACTTAAAAAAACAAAACATTATGATAAGATTATTGTAAATAAACCCCTGCAGCAGATGAAGCAGCTGAAGCGTGATACAGCAGAGCGTTCTGACAGATTCCAGCGCTCCGGTGAGACGTGGATAAACCCAGCAAACCTTGAATAAAGCACTGCAGACGTGTGATGCTGATCTGAGCCCAGCAGAGGACCCCAACACACACAAACACTGTCATAGCCCTATCATCATCACTGCTCTGATGAAACACACAACAAGCACAAGATTATAGAAATCACTTCACAAACACTGTTTCGAACCACTGAGAGTTCAATACCACAGCAAAAATCCCTAGCCAAAATAAAACGACAGCCAGAGGATAAAAACAGATGAAGCAGAGAGCAGTGATAGCGGAGGTGTACCTGCAGGTATCTGGTCTGATACTGTGCGAGCGTCTCTCCCGGCGGCACCACGATCTTCTCCAGACTGCGCTGATGGACGTGTGTCTGGACGTCTGGACTGTCCTCCGATCGCAGCTCGATGTGAGAGATCAGGAGGTTAGAGATCACCTGCTGCACCGCCTGAAACACACACACACACACCTGATGGACTTCAGCTCAGCACTGCAGTGAATGGGTGCCGTCAGAATGAGAGTCTGATAAAAACATCACAATAATCCACAGCACTCCAGTCCATCAGTGAACATCTGGAGAAGACAAAAGATGAAACTAATCCAGCATTAAGATGATTTTAACTCAAATAATCCATAATAACACTTCCTCCGGTGGAAAAGTGGTCTGAATGAGGAGAGAAATCTGCGCAGATCAAGCAGCGTTTAAACAGATCTAAACTAATCTGTGAGAGACAACAGGAGATGCACTTTTTCACCAGAGGATGTTTTTATCAGCTGTTTGGACTCTCATTCTGACGGCACCCATTCACTGCAGAGCATCCACTGATGAGACACTGATGCAGTGCTGCATCTCTCCACATCTCACCTTGATGTCTCCTCCAGGTGTGGCGCTGAGCGCTTAGAACACGGAACTTGCTGCGTTGGTTGCTCAGCTCACGAATCACCTGCAGAACACACACGAACCATCAGAACTGATCTCCCATCATGCACTGTGTCTCAATCAAGCAGGTGACGCTCTACCTGACAGTACGCGTGGTTCCCGGTGGCCTTGTGGGCCTCGTCGATCACTACACACCGGACGTGTGCGGCCGGGACAGGAGTTACGGCTCAGATCGTTCACCATCACCTGAGGAGTCAAGAAGAAGACACGCTTGGATCTCCAGAGCTCCCTCCGCTGCTGCGCTGCCGTCGAGCCTAGAGCGCACACACACACACAGAACACACACACACATCAGCATCGAGTCTGTAACTTCACCTCGTCTCAGAATACATTTATTACACCAGATTAATGTAAACACAACCCACTGTGAACACCCTCCTGATTAACCTTTTGTAATCTCATGAATGATTGTTTTAGGTTCAAGTGTGTGAGGATTTGGTAACGAGCAGAGTTCTGTTTCTAAAGCATGCAGCGCCATCTGCTGTCCATTCGGAAAATCTCAGAAATGTTTTCTCGAGTCTCGATGCATTATTTATTCTCCCAGCCCTAACCAACATACACTTCACACAATCCAGTCATGATTACAGGTTCAGCAGTTTATGGAGAACCAGCACCTTCTAGTGGTGAAGAAAATATTTAAATAACAGATAACATTACAATTATTTTAACAAATAATAATATTAAACAGTACATTTTAAATAGTAGTTTAAATAATTGAACAGCAAATTAATAAAAAATCATAATAAATATTAATATTACGAATAAGAAAGACAATAATATCACAAAAAGGTTATTTGTTTATAAGCCTGTGAGTTCTATGCCATGTAATTTTAGTATCACTGATATAATGTTATTGTTTTTTTATTAATACTTGTTTTAATTTTTAAATTATTTTCGTTTTAATTTTAGATGAAGTTAAAAAAAAGTTCTATTGTGCATTTTTGGATTTCTATTTATTGTAAACATGTCTATTATGTATCTACCATTTATTTTAAGTAGTTCTATTCAGTTTCATTGCACTGTTAATTATTTTAAAACACTACGTTTTGTACGGTTTTAATTGTGGTTGTAGTTAAACATTATTAAGCCTGGTTATTTGACATTAAATAGAATAAATATTTTATATTCCTCTCCTTTGTGGATTCTAAGTTAAATGATCAATTTTGTTACTAAAACCTCTGATATCTGACTGCTTTAGTTTTTTTAATTGGTGTAATAATGCAAATCAGTGTCCCTGCAGCACAGAAGCAGTCATCAGTGTACATTGTAAGTAATTTATCCATCATTTTAAGAAATGGCTTCTTCATAACCAACAATATTTATTTTGATAAACTGAGCAGCCCTGTTATTTTCCTTTAATGTTAAACTGGATTTCCTTCATGAACTCCTGCACTAGAGTCTGGTCCCCATGACCCCTGAGGTCATGACCTTGTGTGTTTGCTGACCTGTGAGCTCGGCCATGTGTTCCTGTGGGATGCCCATGACCCCGTGGCAGGCCTGGATCTGCTGGGCCACCAGGGGTTTGGTGGGAGCCATGAAGACGATCTTGCCGGCGGGGAACCAGCGGTAGAAGTTGTACATGAGCACGGAGGCGATGAAGGTCTTTCCGAGGCCGGTGGGGAGACAGACCAGTGTGTTCTTCAGCAGCGCCGCCTCCGAGATCCGCAGCTGGTACTCACGGAGAGGGAAGTTAACGGGGTAGATCCAGACGCGGCCCGCCGAGGGGTCGAAGCCCAGCTCTGGAGCAGCCTTGCAGCGAGCGCTCGGCCTCGTACACAGCCACCAGCATCACATCATCATCATCCTCCTCCTCCTCTTCATCAGGAGCCGCTGACGGAGCTGGAGCAGGCTCTGTGACACATCATGTTTGTTATGAAATATGTTCCAGAAACAGAGCAGCTTTCAGTTAGAGCTGGGCGGTAAAGCGAAGAGATACAGTATGATGATGTAACCATAATTTAATAATCACAGATTCTGTAAAAGTGTGGAGTGTGGGGTGAAACGCGCTCCTGCTGTTGGGGCTAAAGACAGTAATTAACAGGATCATTAACAGAAGAGTGACTGGTCCATGTGTTGACATGACAAGATTCAGAAAGTAAATATCATATTTTATATTATTTGTGAGTCCATGTTAATAACCTCCATGTTTAGAACGAAACCAGCATCCTTAAAAACATGAATCATATGTAATAAACATCATTAGTGTACTGTTTCCCAGTGTGAGAGTGTGTGTGTCTCTGTGTGCAAGTGTGTGTGTACACACCTGGTTTGCGGCCCCAGGTCTGGAACAATGTTCTCTGATTAGCGTTCATTGTAGAATCACCTCATCTTCAGCTTATTAACTCACAAAACGCGGATAAATCCTGTCCGAGCGAACATCAGACGCGCTGAAGCTCGGTGTGTTTATTAACGATCATAACCGACACAAACGCGGTTTTTAATTATCGAAACAAACGTAAACACAGCAGAAAGCGCGAAAAAGGCGACTCGAATGTGGCGCGGACGGCTGACGTCACCGTGCGTCAAAGAGCGTGCGTGCGCGTGCGCGTGCGCATGCGCAGACGGGGAACGCGTGTTCAGACGCCTGCGACGTTCGCTTGAGCGAAAATCAATAAAAAGCGCAATCAATCTGAATACGATTGTTTTATCGCTGTATTGATTATATCATGAGGTAACCTCAGTGAAAACTACTGTTAAAATAATTAAAAAGTTCTACAAAACTTGATTTAATCACGGTTTCTTATATAAAATTATTTTATCCAGACTCAACATTTAACGTTTAGGTTTATAAATCTTTACTTTAATAGTGGTTAGAAAATGATAGAGTCAATGTCCTAGAAACTAATATTTGACACGTTTATAATGTAGTTTTGTTAATAATGCAACACGTAATAATAACAATAGGGCTATTAATAATAAATAATTTTTTATATTATATTTTAACTCTACTATTCTTTAAAATCTAATAGATTAGGACGAATTGTACAGAGTCGATATAATAGAAACTGAATAATCTCCAGGAAATAATTTACACATTTATAATACAGTCAGGGGCGGATCTAGAAAAATATTGATGGGGTGGTGAGAAGAGGGCAGGAGTTTTTGAGGGGTGGCAACATATGGCAGACGTATATATACTGAATTTAGTCACAGTTATCACAGTTTGATGATAAATATATGTACACACTACAAAAGGACACAGGCTATCATTTACAAACTTAATCTCATGCAATCAATGTCTTGCATTTGAAACAGTTCATATAAGGAATAAGTGACCAGACCCCATAAGCCCCACACACTCACTAATGCATACAGTATGCATCCACATGTCATTAAGAGCATTATAAAAGATTCAGTGTTATCAATATGTCAATTTATTATAAGAAACACAAGACTTTAACAGCCAATGACATCTATGAAAACTTGTGTGATATTCCTTTAAAATAATGTTTTAGTATATCTTTTAAGTATATTTTACAGTGCAATATCTTAAATAATTTCTTTGAGTTAGACCAAACTTTTATTTTGGTGGGTTGTAACCAGAGTTTCTGTGTTTATTAATAAACTATTAATTATTAGCTATTAAGCCTACTTGAAGTACAGCATACTCTACTGTGCAATATTACTATATTTCTGTTTGAATTTCTTCAAGTTATAACGAGATTTATTTTGCCAGGTTGTCATAAAGACATTGCCGTTTCTGTCAGTCTGTGTATACGATACGAATGAATGACGATAGTTTTATCAAAAGAAATGGTGAAATCCTCTCATAGCGCGCTGACGTACACATGTGTAGCATACATCATGTGTTAATATAGTGAAGAGCTGAAAACTGTGTGTGTGTGTGTGTGAGTGTGTGTGAGTGTGTGTGTGTGTGTGTGTGTGTGTGTGTGTGAGTGTGTGTGAGTGTGTGTGTGTGTGTGTGTGTGTGTGTGTGTGTGTGTGTGTGTGTGTGTGTGTGTGTGTGTGTGTGTGTGTGTGTGTGTGTAGAGCACACATTCCCAGAGACGTGTATAACAACACCTTCAGGGCGGCTGCTGTCCAAATGTGTGCCCTGAGCAGGAGTGTATTGTTGTGCCCCCTTCCTCAAATATGAAATAAACACCTACTATAGGGGTGAAAAAAGAACTTTAATCAAATAAAAACTAAATGAATAAATTGTATCATTTACAATTCACGATTGTAGCTCTCCACATTTACCTGTGGCTATAACTTTATTATGACTCTAATTTATTTTATAGTCTCAAGGATTCAGAAATCATGCAAAAGGAAACTAAGCAGTTTTACTATGATAAAACCATGGTTTATTTCTGTAAGGGTGTGATATGCACGTTTTTTGTTGAAGAAATTATAAAGGCTGTGTCATCTATAGCAAAAAGGTGGCCAGAAATGAAAGATTTAGTGAATATTTGAATTAAATGTTTGGTCAGTCGCCTAAACAAGGATTTGATCGTCCAGTGTAACAGCAGCAATCACATGACATTTGTAATAACATGTACATAAATTGTTTATTTTTATTTGCCTACATTATGTATTGTAACAGTGTTATTATTAACCAATCATTATGGCCTCATTATTTTTTTATATAACAGCATTTTAAGTCATTTTAAAGGCTATTGATGCTTAGGTCCGTTTTTATAGCAAAAACAACAACAAAAAAACATTACAGTATATTAATACTGTACAAACCATGGTTAATTTGCAGTTACCATGGCTACAAGAACAATTGATTTGTGGTGTTATTTTTTAAAAACCATGGGTAATTTTCGTAAGGGAA